>NC_050447.1:98497007-98784786 GCF_903995425.1 Onychomys torridus
TTCACCATTTGAAACAGCGGTTTGATGAATCATGTCTGTACCTCTTCGAAGGTTCTCTGTTCTTTTCTTAGGGTGAGTTCTTGAGTGTGCCATTAATGAGTCTAGTTCAGCAGTTGGCCAGATCATTCTTCAGGAAGCAGGTTCACCTTCCTACATCTAAGGAGACGTGGTCACTTTCGCTAACACTCTACCTGATGCTGTTGTGTGTCTTGTATGAATGTAACTTTCACTAATTAGAATGCCTTAAAGTGGGGCTTATCATAAAATGGCAGATGGCCATCATATTCTAAGGGACCCTGAGAACTCTCAGATATACCAGCAACTGAAACGGCAGGGCAACATGTTTTCTGGGGGGAGCTGAGACCAGGCACCAAAGAAACCCTGGCCGGGCAAGAGGCATTGACCTTTGAAGCCCTTGTCTCTCTGTTGTGTTCCTTGCAGATTTTGGAATCATTTTCAGATAAAACTCCCTCTAACCCCGCCCAACTGGAGGTCTTTCCTGATGCACTGTGGTTAGACCAGACCTGGCCTGTCCCAGGTAAGCACTTAGCCATGTATCCTGTGGCATTCGCTTTTTTACCAAAATTCCAGCAAACCTAACTTCCAGGGGATCACGGAATAGAGATTGCATGAAAACATTGAGGTGTAAAAATTAAGTGTGTAAGACAACTAGTGAAAGCCCTCCTCGGAGTCCACAGGCTCCTTGGGAGGATGGAGGTGACACACAGACACTGGGGGGGGGGGGGGGAGGTGACACACAGACACTGGGGGGGGTGGAGGTGACACACAGACACTGGGGGGGGGGAGGTGACACACAGACACTGTGGGGGAGGGGTGGAGGTGACACACAGACACTGTGGGGGAGGGGTGGAGGTGACACAGACACTGTGGGGGAGGGGTGGAGGTGACACACAGACACTGTGGGGGGGTGGAGGTGACACACAGACACTGGGAGGGAGGGGGGGAGGTGACACACAGACACTGTTTCAGAAAGAAGTCCTGAACACAAAAGGAGACACAGCCACACCACTGGGTAAGAGAACTGCTAAAGAAGTGGGTGAGACGCAGCCTGGGATCAGCTTTTGTGGTGCCCATCAGAGCTGCCCTTTCCACAGCCAGGCATAGAGTCTTGGTAGGTGTGTTACAAAGCTTGTTCTCACCTGCATGTGACCCACAGGACCACACGCTACGGAAATGACCCTTTTCTTGATTCACACATTTGTATTCATTGACTCCACCAACAGCTACTCCTTCATATTTATTATACAATGCTAATAGTTGCCCCCCCCCCCCGACATATTCTATCTCTTCAAAGTACAGTGTCAGAGCTGGAGAGCTGACTCAGTTGGTCAAGTGTCTCACAGGTATGAGAACAGAGTTAATCCCCAGCACCCATGTGAAAAGGCAGGCTTGGTGGAGCCTGCTTGTAACTCCAGTGTGGGAGCAATGAAGACAGCCAGAACACTGGGGCTTACTGGCCAGCCAGCCTAACCCAATCAGTTGGCTTCAGCCAGTGAGCCATCCGGTCTCAAAACAAGGTAGACGTCTCTTGAGGAAGATACCTGATATTGACCTCTGGCACATGCACGCACAAGTTCATGCACATACATGTAAAGTAGACAGCATTGTATAATGGCCCCAATGCTATATAGCATAGCTCCCCACCATACCCTATAGGTGATGTATAGTCAAGGAGGAAAAGAACACATCTCTTTTTGTCTTATACAATCAGTGTAGCTCGATTCTTAAAAATAGGCGTCAGTGGGCTGGAGAGATGGCTCAGAGGTTAAGAGCACTGGCTGCTCTTCCAGAGATCATGAGTTCAACTCCTAGCAACCATGTGGTGACTCACAACCATTTATAATGAGATCTGGTGCCCTCTTCTGGCCTGCAGGCATACGTGCAGGAAAAAACACTTTATACATAACAAGTAAATCTAAAAAAAAAAAAAAAAAAAAAAAAAGTAAAATAGGCATCAGTGTGTTCTCCAGTCAGAGTAAGAACCAAGTCAGAACATTGAGTTTTATGGTGCCTGTGTTAGTTTCACACAGGGCATTGGGCTGGCTCTTCTCAGGTGTGAGTCTAAGCAAGGGAGACAGAAAATCTACACACTAGATGCTGAGCAGAGAAAGGTTGCTTTGAGATGAGCAGGAGGAGCACCGGACCAGGGGCTGGGAGCCTGGGAGAGCAGATGCAGGAAGAAGGACCTGTAAGAAGTAATACTCTGTGTCAAAGAACCAGGGGCCGGTGAGGCTCAGTTGTGGAGCACTTGCTTAGCACACTTGAGACTCTGGATTTGACCTCCAGCGCCAAGAAAAGTAAAATGTCAAGGAATGTTTTGAATAGGTTCTAAAGAAGGGGCAAGATGGCAGAAAGAACATTCTTGTTAGAAGGGATGGGTGAAGTTAGAAGGCAGGAAAAGGTAAAGTGAGTCTGAGCAATGGTATGACCTCGCAGTGTGGTGGAGGGGACAATGGGGGGACAGGGGACAGATTAAGAGGGCTCAGTGAAGGCAACACACAGCTCCACAGTAGTTAAAGTAGGAGATTTGGAAGGTCAGTAGACAGCACCAAGGCCCTAGAGACGGAGCTGTTCTGAAATACAAGCTCAAGGTGCAGATGTGTCCGTGGCTGGATGAGGTGGAGCCAAGCCTCAGGCATGCGAGCCAAGCCTCTGAGCACACTGAAGTTGACTTATCAGGATCCTAGTTTGCTCTCCTTTGCTGTGATAAACTCCATGACCAAAAGCAACTTGGGAACAAAGGGTGTGCATCATCTTACAGCTTATAGTCCTGTCCTGCATGAAAGGAAGTCGAGGCAGGAACCTGGAGGCAGGAACCAACATGGAGGCCACGGAGGACACTGCTTCCTGGCTTGCTCTCCATGGCTTGCTCGGCCTGCCTTCTTATACACCCCGGGACCACTGCCTAGGAGCGGCACCTCCCAAGGTGGGCTGAACCCTTCCACATCCATCAGTAATCAGGAAAGTGCCCTACAGACACATCCACAGGACAGTTTGATGAAAGCAATTGCCCAATTGAGATTCCTTCTCCCCAGATATGTCTAGGTTTGTATCAAGTTGGGAAAAAACAAAAACAAAAACAAAAAAACCAGTACATCAGGGAAGCAATAAAGTGTAGTTGTCGGTACCTCATACTTGTGTGCTATATGGCCGTAGGCCAATTGCTGGTTCTCCTCATGCCCCAGGTTTCATCTGAAAGTGATAGCATGCACCACACAGGGGTGCCACAGTGTAAGGCATATCTGGAAGAGTGACAGGCATATGGGTGAACAATCAGAGTCATGTCAACCTCATGCACTGCTCAGGAGAGACATGTGACTCCCAGGAAGAGACTGGGTAAGTCACAAGGTGCTGAAAACAGCTTTGTTTTAGTTCAAGTCCCAGGCTTGGACTCTACCTTACCTCAAAGCCACCAGCACAGCTTGAACTGAAGAGTAAGAACGTACCGCCATGTAGGAGGGAACGGAAAGTGATTATAATGAGACACACACACACACCAACCGTGGGTTAGCTGCAGTTCTCATGGCTGTGAGAAAATACAGAAGCAACTGAGGATGGGAGGGTTTGTGTTAGCTCACAGTGGGAGGGGACAGACAGTCGTGGGAGGGGAGGAGTGGCAGAAGGAGCAGGGTCTGGCCGCTCATACTGTGTTCACAGCCAGGTAGCAGAGATGAATGCTCAGGCTTTGCTCACTTTCTCCTTTCTTTCCATCTAGGGACCCCAGCCCATAGGATGGCGCTCCCCACATTCGAGGTGGGTCTTCCCGGCTCAGCTGGAACTTTCTGGAAACATTCTTATAGACACACCCACAACTCCCGTTATTCATTGGTAGTGTCTTTCATTGAGCGATGGCAAACAATGCCCAAAATTCAAGAATTTGCTCTTACATCTTGAACACAGCAGTTTATACCAAAGAGGATGTGTTTATATTAGCAATGAGCACTCCATCTGAAAGAGGCTCACACATCTGCCTTTTGTGAATCACTGCATAAGCTATTTTATTGAGGCTGGAGATACGGCTTGGTAGTACAGCTCATGCTTAAAGTGCATGAGACCCTGGGTTCCATCTTCAGTACACCCCAAATTCACCCCATCCACAACTCCTGTGCAAGAAGAACCAAGAAAATCCAGTAAGAATGAGTTCTGTATGGAAAATAAAGCCAAACAAAAGAAAATGTGAGCCCAAGCATAGAAGGAACAGAAGGAGAAAAGGCACAGGATTCCACAGCAGGAAGGAAGGAAGGGAGGAGGCAGAGAAGAGCCGGTAGGGTAGGAGGAGTGGAGGAAAGGACGAGAGACTGGAAGTGGGCAGGAGGAAAGGCTGCTGGGATTTAAGAAGAATGTAAAAACTGCTCTTTTGGTCTTTGATACATTAATCCCACAGACAGCATCATGAAGACTGTTTTCAGAGGGAATTGCTGACACTATCGATTTACCAGACACAGGCCGAGGAGCTGCCCCAAAAGGTCCCACCTCACTGAAATGGAAATGGAAATGACCTTGATTCAGTTATGAAATCTGTCAATTAATGGAGCTTGAGAATTCTAACAGCTAGACAGATCTTTGAGGGATGATACAACATGCCTGTGGGTTTTTACGTCTATTTTTGATTTAAGAAGTTATGATTATTTCAGATGTACTAATTGGTTTGTAAGAACCTATAATTGGTATCCAAGGTTCTACTTTGCATGTGGTTTTCTAATATCGCTTCATACAGTGACAATCAAGTGTTCTTTCTGTCACCTACCTCTTGAATGTGACCTCAGATTGTTTCCTAACTCCAATCAATGGAAGACTGGCTGTCTCCTTCTCACTAAAATCAACAACACAGATGGATGATAGATCGTTCTTGTTTATTTCACTCTAGGGAAAATAAAATTTCTTAGAAGTCAGAAATTGGACCTTGTGATTTATACTGTATAGTAAGTTATCGTTGCTACTAAAATTATGTAATGTTTATCCAAAGAGATGTTCAAATGTATATTATGGGCAAATAAAAGATGATCTTAAACAGCAATTTCTTTTCTCACTCTGTAGCCAGACTGATCTTAAATGTGGCGATCCTGCTTCAGTCTTCCAAGTGCCAGGGTTTCAGGAGTCATCACGCTAGACTAGATCTGTGACTTGGAATAAAAAGACTTGCCTTTCTACTGAACTCTTAGAAACAGTACTTTTAAGGTCATTTGGCTCTCTTCTTGACAACCCAACTAAACATCCCCTAGGCCCTCTGGTGTGAGACTTCCTTCCCTCAGGAGACAAACAATGGTGACCCCTCCTTACAATGTCCCAGTGAAACCAGGTAGCATTCCACTCACATTCGCCTAAGGAACCAATGAGTTACTGGCTTTACTTACTAAACAAGGCTGAGGATCTTCTTGCAGGGTCATAGCAGACCCTAAAGCAGCCATACTAAGCAGTCTTCACCCAGCATGGAGGATGACTTCCTTGTAGCTGTATGGGGGTCTCCCATATCTCCCCCTTTCCCTAGCCTTCATCCGACTCTATATAGCTAGCACCTTCCGAGACCCAGAGGCAGGGTGCAGTTAAGGCAGAACTATATACAAGTAGCTGGGAGGGGTGGCTGGAATCTAGGTGAGGGTCCAGTGTCCAGCCCCACCCACTCCTCTGAAGAAGCATCAGATGTCTGTTTTGCTTAGAGAACAGTGCCCTCCAATACCCTCCAGTTCACAGACCCAACATCCCTTACTCCTGTCTCATCCCTTCCTGGTTGATCTTCTTGTCTATCCCCAGCAGCACCTGCTCTCTCCTTGCCTAGTATCTCCTGGCTCACTTCCACTACTTGCAGAGAATGCCCTGAAGTTGCCTTTGTCTGTTGCTCTTACATCCACTCTGTTGGCAGATCCAATCATCTGCACCTTTCAAACATGTCTGGTTCTGAGCCCTTCCCTGCTGCTGACATCTGGAGATGAAGCCAAGTGCCGCTCCTCAGGACAGCCATCCTGGGAGGGGCATTGTGGGCTGCACAGCTTAGTGTGAAGTCATCCTATGCTAGGGAAGCCCAGCCGATAAGTTCTCAGTTCATCTGACCACATAAGACCCTAGCTCTGAAGAAACCGTGCCTTAGGGATGGGGGGAGAAATGCCTCTTTGTGTAGACCGTAGACCCCCCAGTGGCCTACTCTGCCCCTGCCCACCTTAAGCTTTGTGCCATCTGACAAAGAAGGCTGGTTTCATTTTGCACAATGGCCAGCAGAGTGGGCTGCAGCTGAGAAGCTCTCAGGTGATAAGTGACAAGGACTTGAAAGTTACTCTGTCACCGTCAACAAAATACCCGAGAACCGCCAACCAGGAGGAATTACTTAGTTTGGCTCAGGGTTTCAGAGAGTTTGGTCCATGGTCACATGGCCCCATGCACTGGGCTGAGTGTCATGGTGGTGGGAGCGTGTTCTGGAAAAGCTTCCTACCTCACTAAAAATCTGAAGTGGGCTGTGACAGGAGGAGACCAGGGCAAGACATAACTGTCAAGGCCAAAGCCCTATCCACCTTCTTCCTCCAATCAAGCAGGGAGTTCCACCACCTTCCAACAGCCCATTCAAATTTTGAATCCAAATTGAATGTAGAAGGCTGAGGCAGGAGGATTTTCATGAAATTGAGGCTGGACTTGGTTACATAATGAGTTCCATGCCAGCAGGTGCTGCATGGAATCCATTGATGAATTAAACCACTCATTAGGCCAGAAGCTTCATAATCTAAGTATATATAAAGCGTGCTTTACTGATCTAGGCATTTGTAATCTAAAGTTGGTAATCAGGATGATCCCTCACTTTTAGGTGGAATCCATGTTGAATCCTCAAGTGACAAGAAAAAGCGCTGTAACAGAGTCCCAAAGACAGTAGAGGATCAGCCGCATGAATTTAAAACAGTATGAAAGAAGCCAACGAAAGCAAAACAATTACCCATGAGGAGAAATGTATTATGGGAAACAAAAGTTTCAGGCTCTTGAGGTTAAATGTCTCCACCCAAAAGTCACATTTCGTTTCAGTCCTCACTGGGAAGTGCTAGGAGATGGACAATGAGGAGAGGACCATTTCTGGGTAAATTGGTTAAGGGATAAGTGGGTTGTCACAGCAGTATCTGTTGTAAAGCAGCTCAAACTGGCATCTTACTCTCTGTCCCTGGTGATAATCTGCCATGCCCTGGCCAACCAGGAGGACTTTACCAGGTACTAAGCCGACACTGACACTGTGACCTCGCTTCTCAAGAACCAGGAGCTTAATTCACCTCTTTTCTTTACGAGGTACTCAGAATGCAAGATGTGTCCCACAGGAAAATGAATGAATGGGTCCCACCCTATGAATAAAGAAGCAAAGTTATAGGGTTATCTCAGTCAAAGTGAAATGGTATTTTGTAAGTACTTTTCATATCTATTAATGAAATTCTCAGAAAAGTCACCCTTCTAGTAATTGTATATGGGAAGGATTGTTCAAAATGAGAGGAGGGGAGAGATAGAGACAGAGAGACAGAGAGAGAGACAGAGACAGAGAGAAAGCAAAGCAATTCCTAATGCTCTTGCCTCTTCCTCAGTGCTAGATTATAAGCATGTGCCACCCATGTGCCACTCACAGGTGCCCTCTTTAAGACAAGGAGCTATGGAGCCATGGAGAAAATACAGTTTTAAATAAGCAGCGCTGGGTGACTGGGGTAAAAAGGGTGGACAGGACAGGGACTCCCTCCTAACCTGGATAGAGGCAGGGGTCTTCTTGACCACGAATGGAACTTGTAACTTCCATAAAAACAAAACCACAGCATTTCTGGGTCATAGCAATTTTTACAAAAGTAAAAATCTGAGCTCTGGAAAGCTTGTACCCACCTCTGGTGACTGTATGGTGTACAGTATCATAGTATGTCCTGACTTCCTAGCAGAGACACTGTAAACAGTAGAACTCACCATGGGGACTCTGGAAATGGCTCCTTCTGTCCCATTGACACAGCCATCAGTCCCCACACAGAAGTCTACAGTGAGCATGGACTCACAGCGTGTTCTGAAAATAAGAAAGTGTGGCCTCCCTTATTGCTCTCCTATATCCAAACTCCCAAGGCATTTATTTATCATCTGTTCATTCATGTATTAATTTGTCTATGTAGCCCAGGCTATCCTGGAACTCCAGCTCCTCCTGTCCCACCCTCTCAAGTGCAGATTCATGTATGGACCACCATACTCCATTTCAAAGCTATTACACATCTCTCTAGAAATTTAAGGTCAGCTTATCTTTGAAAATCATGGGCCAGTGGGACAGCTCAGTGAGTAAAGGCTTGCTGCCAAGCCTGATGACTTGAGTCTCATCCCTGGAACCAACATGGCGGAGGGAAAGAATCAAGTCCTGAAACTTGTCCCCTCCACATGTGTGCCTTGATGCACTCTTGCACATGCGCGCGCACACACACACACACACACACACACACACACACACACACACACCCTTGTCAAAAATCATAAAGACAGTTGAAACAGAAAGTTATTATTAGCAGCTGTTTCCCCATCTACCTGAGCCTAGATGAAGGATCTGAGAGTATGGTAAGGGAAGTGAGGAGGCAGGGACGTCTGCAGAGAAGGCACTGGAGGAGAACACCCACAGACATGGTGTGGGGTGTCTCTAGAGGGAGAGAACCATGGGATCAATATATATATATATCTCAGTGACCAAACCACACTGAGATGCTAAGAGCCTGGGACTCAATCCCTGAGGTTGGACCTTGGCTGTGGGGGTAGTCTAGAATAGAAGTCTCTCACTGAAGAGTGATGAATGGCAGTTACTCAGGCCACACACAGGCAGGTCCTCGGTGGTCACAACTTGGTGCTGGGAACCAAAAGGCTCTGGGGGGGCTACTGGCCTACTCCACGGGGAAGGCTTGGGAACACTGGTTTCAGGCAGCAGAAACAACAGAGCACACGCTGCTCTGTGCAAGGGAGGTGGCCACACAAACAAAAGGCCACATGACCTTCCTTCCGAAACTCCCCTTGGAACTTGGCCTCTTTCCTAATTTGTGGCAAGTGGACACTAAAGCCAGCCATAATGTGGGGCATCCCCATAAACTCTTCATGGGGTCTACACAATCCACATGCTCCAGTGGTTAAGAAGAAGGTAGCTCACTGATGAAGGGCACACTACACAGACATGAAAAATTGAGTTCAGATGCCCAGCACCCAGGCAAAAGCCTGAGGCTCTGGTGTGTGCCTTTAACCCCAACACTCGGGGGGCCTGGGATGTAGGAACAGGAGGAGCCCTGGGGCTCATCAGCAAGCCAAGCTAGCTGAATTGATGAGCTCCGCATTCGGTAAAGGACCCTGTCTTAAAAAATAAAGTGGAAAGTGATTGGGGAAGGCACCTAACGTTGACCTCTGACCTCTCTGCACACAGTCACGTGTACACACACACACACACACACACACACACACACACACACACACACACACACAGGAGTTGTGGAACACCTGTAAGTAATTACAAGTATTTCCACGGATGACCTGGTTTTCCCAGGACTCAGGGCTCATACCTTTCCTGGTCTCTGCTTCTACTGGTGGGTCCACAGCCACCCTCTGGAGGAAAAGAATGCCTGTCCCAAGCTGTGGCGTTTCTTCTCTCCTCCTCCTTCTCCTCTTCTTTGCTGCTCTGACAAACTAGAAAAAATTAAGCTAATCTTTTGATTTCCCTTGCAGACAAATTAGTAGGCTAGCATTTATCATCTTTGAAATATTATATTTTGAAAACTGCCGTGATTTCAACTGGTAATTATTTCAATTGAAAATAATTTCTGTTGTGTAAATAAACACTGGAGACATCTGTATTATGCAGTGTAAATAATAAGAAATATACAAGATAATAAATGTTGCCACCCACCCATTAAAATGATGTAGTTCTTTATTTACTAATCCAGAAAAGGCATGCTGCTAATTTTTCAGAAATTATTCGATAAGAAATCTAACTTTCAGGCCAATTGTGGTGGCCCATGCCTTTAATCCCAGCACTCTGGAGGCAGAGGCAGGAAAGTCTGTGAGTTCCAGGCCAGTCAAGGATCTATGACCTAATTTTTGTGTTAAAATAAGAGACTATTTAATAGTGTAAAGATGTTTCTGTGTGTGTGCATGTGTGTATGTGTGCATGCTTCTCTCTGTGTAGTATATGTGAGCTCACATGCTTGTGTGTGTGTGTGTGTGTGTGTGTGTGTGTGTGTGTGTGTGTGTGCATATGCACATGTCTCTGTGAACACAAGCATGTATGGTCTCAATGGAAGGCGCTTCACTGCAGTGTTCTGTTAACCTGGAACAGAAGTTAGGGGAGGAAGCAAATGGACAACTCTCCACCGTACATTATATGTGTCTACATTATTTAAATGTCTTAGAATGCCTGTGTCTATTTTGTACCTGGTGAAACAAAAATATTAATGCATCCAGTACAGACTTCAAGGCACCACTAACTTACCTGAAATATTTCCATTACCTTTGTCCAGCTTTAGTTCACATTTCTATTTTTACCTACTTAGGTATTTTATTTATACCTACTTAGGCATTTTTTTCATAGTTACATTTTTTTAATAACTAACTACATGTTAAAATAATTCTGGGAAAGCCAGATATGGCACAATGTTTAAGAGCACTTATTGCTCTTGCAGAGGACCTAGGTTCAGTTCCCAGCACCCACATGGTGGCTCAAAACATCTGTAACTCCAGTTGCAAGGGATCTGATGTCTTCTTCTTACCTCTGCAAGTACTAGGAATACATGTGGTGAACATACATGCATATATACATACGTACATGTAGGCAAAACACTCATACACCTAACAGGTATTTTTTTTTTCTCAAGACAGGGTTTCTCTGTGTAGTTTTGGTACCTGTCCTGGATCTTCCTCTGTAGATCAGGCTGGCCTTGAACTCACAGAGATCCACCTGGCTCTGCCTCCTGAGTGCCGGGATTAAAGGCATGTGCCACTACTGCCCAGCATCAGTTTTTAAAATTTATAGAAAATAACTTGGGCAGCAGCTGGGAAGATAGCCCATTTGGTAAAATGCTTGTTGCACAAACATGAGAATCGGTGTGAACAAGCAACAGGACCCATGTAGAAAAGCCAGGCCCAGTGGCATGCACTGGTAACCCTCATGTTGTTAGCAATGTGGAGACAGACGGATCCTGGGACTTGTGGACCAGTTACCCTTGCCTACTTGGCAAGCACCAGGCCAATAAAGACATGCCATCTCAAAAAGCAATGTGGATAGCTCCTGAGGAACAACTCCCAAGGTGGATCTCTGCACTTAGACATTCCGGGCCCCAAACCCTGGAAAGAGTGACACACACAATGGGCAGATCTTCCCACCTCAATTAATGTAATCAGATGACCCCCCCCCAAATATGCCCATAGGCCAGCCCCATCTAGACAGCCCCTCACCAAGATTCTCTTTCCAGGTGATTCTGGAGTGTGTCAAGTTGATAATTAGGACCACCCACCACAGACTAGTTCCCTTAAAATTCCTTCAGAGGTTGAGGGTGTATAGTTCAATGGTACAACACTGGTCTAGCACATACAGACCCCATACCATCCCCAGAAACACTGCCACTGTGAGCCCACATCTGCACACACACACACACACACACACACACACACACACACACACACAATTTCCTAACTGTCTTTAGGGAGTTTATGAAAAACAAATGCCTTAAAATATGTGTACTTTTCTATATCATAAATCATTAAATTATGAAAAATATGAAACTATCTGTTTGTTTTCCATTAAATAAATTTATTTTCAAATACTATTTTTATTTATGCGTATGTGTTTGTGTGCTTGTGTGCCTCACATGCATACTGTGCCTACAGAGGCCAGAAAATGGTACCAGATCCCATAGAGTTGGGGTTACAGGCAGTTGTGAGCCACTGACTATGGGTGCTGGGAATCAAACCCAGGCTGGCGGCAAGAACGGCAAGAGCTAACTGCTGAGCCATCTCTCCAGTCCCATTTGTTTACTGGGGGCAGGGGCCAGGCTTGCCATCCAGGGCAGGCTGTGTGGCAGGTACCTTCCCTGTTGAGCCATATACTATTTTAGCAATAGAAGATCAGAGACAATTGACAAAATTAAATAGCTGTCCAGACTTCTAAGAATGTTTACTTTTTCCTTTGGACGCAATGACCTGTTTTCGTTCAAGCATGCCAATTGTACGGCCTTGGGAAACCGCAATGAGCCAAAGTTGTCGGTAGGTGGCGGAAGAGCACCACACGGCAAGGCTAGCACGCTGCCGCTGTTAGGCTGTTGGTTCGCGACAGTCACAGGGAAACAGTTGTCTTCAGGGGCACCTAGTGGGAGAGAGAGAGGCTTCCAGCAAGTTCCTGGGATCCCTTGTTTTTGTGGGAAACAACCTAAGATATTCATGTTACATCTTGTATAGTGAGGCATTTATGAGAGCATACATCTTCTCTCCTTCCTCCTTTCAAACTGAGGATTCTCTGTCAGGAGAATTTTAAAATGACGAAACAATAAATCAAATTGTATCATTTGTTTTCTAAAACAAGGTGTTGCTCTGTAGCCCAGGAGGGCCTCAGACTCACAGGTCTCCTCCTGCCTCCGCCTCCAGAGTTCTGGGCTTACAGGTATGTACCTTTGGCTGGTGGTGTTTATTTTCTCTGCAAACGGTGAGAAACAATTGTAAGAAGGAAGGTGTTTTTCTAACTTGCCCAAGAGAGCAGTTTGAGTTTTGCTTCATTAGACAAAGCCAAGTTTCCTCTTGTCTTTGGGGTCATTTTCTTCTCCTGCCTGATTTTCTAATTGTACATCTGAGGGACTAGGGATCAAAACAAGCGTGGCTAAGACGTCTCTCTGTGGACATTCTGTCCAGGAAGTACACACAAAAAACTAGACTCCCTGTCCTAGTTGGTTTTTGTCTATTTGACACAAACCTAGACATTATTTGGGAAGAATAACCTCAGGAGAGAAAATGCCCGTATCAGATTGACTGTAGACAAATCTTTAGGGAGAGGATCCAGCCCGTGGGGGCAGCGGTCCTGGAGGAAACAAGAAAGCAGGCTGAGCCAGCCACGGTGAGGAAGCCAGTTAGCAATGTTCCTCCGTGGCCTCTGCTTCAGATCCTGCTTCCAGGTTCCTGCCTTGAGTTCCCGCCCTGGTGATGGAGTGTGGCTGGAGAACTGTACGATGAAATAAACCCTTTCCTCCTCAAGTTGTTTTCATGGTGTTTTGTCACAGGTATAGAAACACTACGGCACTCCTCTAACGGTCAAAGTCTTTTTTCTTTTTCTTCCTTTTGAAAAAAGATCTCATGGAGATCTTACTAGGTGGCTCAGGCTGACTTGGACTCCCAGCTCTGTTCCCTGGGTGCTGGGTTTACAAAAACCCGGGTTTCCAGCCACCATGCCTGACTTGAAAAGCTGAGTTGTAAGGGGCGGATTCTTGGTTTGTGCTCAGCCCCAGCCCATGGGTAGTCAGGAAGTGGGGGTTTTGTTTGGAAACTAAGCTAGGTGGTGTGGCCACAGATATCACACCATCAAAGACACAGTCCTGAGAGGCTTTGTTTTAGTCATCATCTGATACTCGGAAGGATGGGCCCTGCCCAACAGTCTACCAGAGTGACTGTTTTCATCTTGGTAAGGTCCTCCTCAGCAAGGATCTGTGAAGCCCTTTGGTTCACTGAAATAGCATTTATGGAGCCTTTATTTCAGTAGCTGTAATCGACTGGGGTATCCAGGCCCCAGTCAACAAGGGAAGCACTTCATTTCTCTCTCGTGCATGAAAGAACCCTGGGGCCAGAGTGAGCTGCCTTCCTAAAATAGGTCATATTCTTGCAAGGCCAGGCAGCGAAGTGATGTTTCTGGGGACCGCAGGCCAATGTTTTCCTGGAAAAATTAATTAAAATATCAGTGGCTTCACAAGCCAAGAATAAGTACCGCATTGCCCTCCGGGTGCACAGATGCTATTCAGTATTAGGTTCAACTAGACTTTTGAGCCACAATGACCAAGACTCTGGGACAATTAGAAGAGCAAGTCACAGTTGCCCTCCAACCAGTTCAAGTCCCACAAGTCCTGGCCCATCTCCATGGCACTTAGGGTGGATTCTGACATGCCTGGCAGGAGTTACTGTCATTATGTTAGCCTGGTGTACAGTCCACAAAGTGTTCGTGAAGCCAGGCTGGCTCCAACATCGTTACTCAGAAAACATGGCTTCCTCAGAAGAGACCCATTCTGAGCTCAGAATTTCCTTTCCCCATCAAAAGGACAAAACTCCAAACTTCAGTTATGTCTCTCAAGAGTGACTTGGTACAGGAAAGAGGCAGTTAAGAGAAACAGTGCCCAGAGTAGGAAGAAAAGGCTGCACTGGAAAACTGAGAAAATAAAAAGAGGAATTCCTCCCAGTGCAGAAATTCAGACTAGGCTGTAACTGTGCAGAGGTTGTTAGATGAAGCAAAAACTGCATACAAATAAAATTGCAAACACCCAAATCACAGTGTGTGCTGAAACAAACTTCCTGCTCGGTCCCTGGAGAGGAATGACTTTGGATAGAGAGGAGGACACAACTGGATCACCAGAGAAAGCAACACACACACACCCACACACACACCCACACACACACCCCTCATCTAAGCACGGGAGTCCATGCTCTTTGTCTTTCTCAGCTCCAGACTCTCCTCAACTTACGTTGCAATCAATGGGCTGTTCCCATAGACAGACACTCACAGCTGTTGGTGCTTGTAGTGCATAGGCAGCCCCCAACTTTAGACAATTTGATGTGCAATTTTTAAGCTTAATGTTGGTGCAAGAGTGTACTTGTATTCTATCTTACCCTCTCAGAACACTTTTCGATATCCAACACTTTATAAGTTCGGGTTTCTGTTATCAGTTTGCTCAGCTGCAGGCTAACGTAATCATTAGGGGAACTAGACGGAGCTCTTATACCCCACTAGTTAAGTTACTTTGTTTGTTTTGATACAAGGTCTTACTCCGTACCCCTAATTGGCCTGGATATCATCATGTAGCCCAGACTGGCCTTGAACTTGCAGTGATTCTCCTGACTCACCACCCTAAATACTAAGTTAATAGCCACAAAGTTTGACACTCAACTTGGGTTTATTTAATGTCTTTAGACATGTATTTCCAACTTCCAATACGTCCATTGCACTGTAACCCATAACAAGTAAAGACACATCAAGGCAACTGTGAGGGACCTGAGGCTGAGTCTCGTTCCAGACGCGGTTTTCACAGCATCAGGACCTGAAGCACCGTGAGTGGTGGAAAATGAGAGGTGACTCTTTGACTCAGGGACCTACCTTCCCAGAGGCATGACTGCCTGTGGGAGCAGATGAAAGGGAGACATCTTTTCCTTCTTCACTGCCAAGCACTCCTCCCTCAGCCCCATCTAGTACCCAGCACACCTTCCTTCCTTCACACCCGAGCATCCCTGACCTCTCCATCCTGTACCTCCTCTTCCGAACCTCAGTGCCCCAGGCCCCTGAGCTCAGTAGTCAGGCAAGGAACATGAGTTGGTCTTGACTGTTGGCTCTGGAGGTCAGGGACAGCTTGTTGTATCCCCTGATCCAGCCATACTTTCCAGAACTACTTATTAGTAACAACAGCTAAGACATACATAGCCCTACTGTGCACCAGATATTCTGCCATACGTACCACATGCACTGATTCAGTCAAAGTGCAAAGGTTTTTATTATCCTATTTCAGCATCAAGAAAATGGAGTCTCAGAGAGCTAGTTACCTTGTGTGGCCAAGGTCAAACCACCTCTTTGGAACCAGAATTTGTACTTGCATTTTCCTCCATACAAAGTAGGCTTCCCTTGTGCCCTCTCCAATGCGCCATCAAGGGATGGAGGAAGTCGATCTTACGTGTGTCCCCAGGACTTCTGCAAGGATTTGAGGTGAATTTGTAGCATGTATCCTGTGTGACCATGAGATCTGTACTTTGCAGGAAGATCCCCTAGCACCCAGCAGTGGTTTGAGGGGAAGCGGGGGCAGAAGATTAAAATCCATCAAATGGTTCCCTCCACCCACAGCCTGTGCCTGCTAACTTCCCTCCAGGGAGGATTCCTTTCTATCCTAGGTAAGTGTCTGGGTTTTAAGGACACATTTAGATATTTTCTTTCCCCAGCTGCAGCAGCAACAGTTTGGATGCTTTGGATTCTTGGTGCTTTCATAGTTGGGTTATGTCAACAAGGCTGTCCTCTAAGGATATTAAAGAGCATGAAAGGGTTTTACTGAAGGATGAATGTGAAACAATATATTAGCTCCCAAATTATTAACAATAGGTAACAATAGTGCCGAATATTCAATTGCAGTACAAATGGCTTACTTATATCCACAACTGAGTCAAAATACAAAAATTTTTAAAGATTTATTTTATTTTAAAAATTATGTATGTGTGTGTGCACATTTTTGTGTGATGGTGCCCTTGGAATCCAAAAGAAGACATTGGATGTTTTGGAGCTGGAGTTACAGGTGGCTGTGAGCCACCCAATGTCAATGCTGGGAAATGAACTTGGGTCGTCTGTGAGAACAGCAAGTGCTCTTAACCCCTGAGCCATCTCTCCAGTTCCCAAATGCACATTATTCGTAGAATAAAATGAATTCACGTGTGTCGCCCTTGCGCAGGGGTCATGATCATCTCTGTCATCCCAATTTTAGTGTCAGTGTGGCCAGAGTAAGCCCACCTGCAAACAGTTTAATGTTCACTGTGTTGTTTAATTGCCAGGGACTGGGGAGATGGCTTACCACAGAGTGCTTCCTGTGCAAGCATGGGACCTTAGTTCAGATTCCCGGCACTCATGTAAAAAGACAGGTGTAGCGGTGCACACCTGAAATGTCAACATGGAAGAGACAGAAGGATCCTTGGGTTTGCTGGAAAGCCAGGTGAGCTGAATAATGAGTGCCAGGTTTAGTAAGACACTCTTTCTCAAAAACTAAAGTGGAGAGAGATAGAGGAAGTCACCTAAAATTGATCTCATGCATACACATACATACATCACACACACACACACACACACACACACACACACGGTGTGCACAGATTATTTAATCACCAGAACAGCCCCAATAAAACAGGTGTTTAGTATATTCCAGCTCATCCATGTTATTTAGTTCTATTGAGCTCCTGTGCAGAATTGATGGCATCACCGGGATGAAACAGGAAACGACGGCAGAGCCTAGACTGGTGTCTGAAACGAGGCTGAAGCTCAGATAGCTTCTTGTTCCTGTTTTACATGTGAGGAACCTGAGACCCAAGAAAGTGTCTTTCCTCAAGTCCCACAGCCAACGCCAAAACCTCCCAGTGAAAACCATTAGCCACTCAGCTTTACTGCCTTTCCGTAACTGTTGGTTCAGATAAGTAAATTAATTGTTTAAATTATATTTTGTTCTTTTGGACTATATTGTATCAAGATACACACAGTCAGTTAGAACACAGAGGCCTGCAGATCAAAGCCAATTAATCCATCCCTCACCCACCTCCTTGCAACACACAAGAGGCTGGTGGATGGAGAGGCTATGGACGAATTTCTGTAAACCCACCACTGCTGTTCTCTCCAGTCTAAACCATTCCCTCCTTGAGGAAGGATGGGAGGCTCAAGAGATAGAGGAAGTTAAGGGTTGAGCCATTACATTGCTGGGTGGGACTTTTCAATGGTGTCCTGCCTGTTACTCACCTACGCTGCCACAAGTAACCCCAACAAATGCATTGGTTTATACAGTTAGATTGTTCCTTTAGTCTGTCATTGGTGGCCCACCTGGGATGAAGACACACCTTCCCAAGGAAAAAAGTCACATACAAAGAATGAACCTGAGCACTACTGTCGGTAGCCCTCTGCGGGGTAAGCCCACATCCTCGCATGGCTGTTCAAGCCAGTCTTGGTCTATTGTAATCTCTGCTATATGATTATTAACAGTGGCTGCCTTAGTTAGGGTGACTATTGCTGTGACGAAACACTATCAGCAAAGCAGCATGGGGAGAAAAGGTTTCTATGGCTTACACTTCCGTACTGCAGTCCATCACTGAAGGAAGTCAGGACAGGAACTCAAACAGGGCAGGAACCTGGAGGCAGGAGCTGAGGCAGAGGCCATGGAGGGGTCCTGCTTACTGGCTTGCTCCCCAGGGCTTGCTCAGCCACCTTTCTTACAGAAGCCAGAACCACCAGCCCAGGGGTGCCCCCCACAATGGGCTGAGCCCCGTATATCAATCCCCAATTAAGAAAATTCTCTACAGGCTTGCATACAGCCCGATCTCATGGAGGCATTTTCTCAATTGAGGTTCCTTCCTCTCTGAAGAGGAAGCCTGTGTTGAGTTGACATAAAACTAACAAGGACAGTTCACTTTCATTCTCAAAATGTCTTGGTCTTACATTGCTGTTTTGACCATGGCAACAGCATCATTAGCAGTTAGGGCAGTGTGTTCATGTCTTTTCTTACCCATGCATGGCAGCCCTGTCTTGTTCACTTGGAGGTTTTTTTTTGTTTTGTTTTGTTTTGTTTTGTTTTGTTTTTTATCTCTGACTGTGGATTGCCTTATACTTCAGCCATTTCAGCTTAGAATGATTCTCCTGCCCTCCCCCTCTAGTCTCCTTCACATGCTCAGCTGGGACACGAATGTTGGAGATGAGTGATTGGGAGTTCGGTGACCCAGTCTGCAAACTGATGATCTCACCTTCTGCCTGGTTAGTCACTGCATCTCTTCCAGAGCACAGAGCTTTCAGCTGCAGGTCGGAGGAGTAGGCTGGACCTCTCAGGGTTATCACGTAATGCTTGGAAAATGTCAGCCACCTCTTAGTCATGTTATTTGCCCTTTGTGGAAACAATATAAAGAGATCATAAAAGAGTCCAGCAAACAGGACAAATGTCCTTCCTAGTTTTATTAAAGTTGTCCTGGTTAGTCACCAACATCCCCCCAAAGCATGGCTAAGAGTCCTTGCTTAACGATGCTGTTGCCCGTTGATGTGGAATACGATGTGAATACTTCCTGTATTTGTGAAGGGACAGCCTATGGGCATGATTGAGAGCAGCAATGCCAGCTCCCCAATACATTAAGCCCCCAAGGGTTCCACTGCTGCCGCCACATGACCTTCAGTTCTTCTGACCTCTAAAAGCAGCTCCTACATCTCAGAGCCCTTGAGTTTTCCCCTAGCTCCTGAAAGGATCCTAAGACAACATCTCCCCACCCTGCCTGCTTCCCAGTGCAGCTGGGGCTCATCTTTATAATGTCCGCTGTGCCTCTGCTTCTAGAATGCACTGCTCTACTAGTGACACTGTTGGTGATGTGGACACTGGTGAGCATGGTGAGCAGGTTTTTGCCTTTCTGACTGTCCTTGTCTCAATCTCTTTGCTGAAAACCACCCACGCCCCAGAGCATGTGCTTGGAAGCTGTTGGCCCTTCTCCCTCCAGTCTTTGGTACCCATGGAAGCCTTATCCATCAGTCATAGTGAGTGGTCCATGGATGGCCACACGTCTCAGGTGCCAAAGAGAAATGATGCCGAGATTTGGGGTAGGTGAGAGGAGAAGAGATGCCCTCTCCTTTGAGGCTGTAAAGTGAGCAGGTGCTGCTGGAGACCATCTTTGTTCCCTGGAGATGAAGCCTACTCAGTGGGAAGAGAGGCTGACAAATGGAAGAAGTATTTCTGAGAACAGCATCCTGGCACCTGATCTGTCTGCATCCCCTGGCACCTGATCTGTCTGCTTCCAGCCAGTCTGCAGGGATCAGTGAGCCAACTAAAGCCCCCTTCATACACATGCTGCTTAATGTTTCTTCCACTTGTAATGAATGGGAGTCCCAGTTAAAACAACAAGAAAATGTGTTATCCTTCACAGAGGGTTGCCTTTTAACACTAGGTAAGTCTTTAGCCCCCCAAAAAGTGTTTGTATGGCAGAATTCCTAGAGGGGTGATAGAGCCATCCTGTTTAGGGTCAGGCACCCCTCACCACCACCACCACTCATTCTCAACCCTTTGGGCAATCGCAGGATTCTTCACAAACTCCACTGTGTATGCACATCACATTTTCATTTGAGCTGAGCTAGAAAACTAGAGATGCTCAAACCCCACCTTCCTATGAGCACCTCATCTGCCTCATACTGAGACTGGCCCAGATCAAAGATTGTCCCTGTTGACCCAAAGAAGTTCCTGGCTTGGATTCAGGCCTGAGAGACCACTTAGGGGAGCAGCCATTCAGAGTGTTTCTCCTTATAGCTTCAGCTGCTGACCCTGCAGTTAGAATTAGGAGCATCACTAAGAGAGGGTCAGCTGAGCTGGAAGCATGTCCTAGAAATGCCATCTCTCATCCGGCCCCCATTACAGCCTTCTCACCCTACATTTCAGACAAGCACTGCACATGACAGCAAGAATCCAGATTTTTCTTTATCCTTTTATTTATATGTTTATAGAGTTAAAGTGGATTTTCAGTCATAAGATGATAATTTCTGAAGATCTAATGTAGAGGGTGATCGTAGCAAACAATAGTAGAGACATAACAATTTGCTAAATGATTAGGTCTTCAATGTTCTGACCATCCAAAATAAAAAGGTGGAGAGTGTTAACTAACTTAACTGTGATCATTTTGCAACATACATACACATCAAGTCATATGATACACTGTAAGTTCATAAAAACATACTTGTGCTTACACCCAAAAAAACAAAGGGTAGGAAACAATAGACACATTGTCGACCATGTATGGAAATAAATAAGCTGACTGCAGAGATATGTTTGCTGAATGACTACGTCTTTGTAGATACACTTGTGTTAGTTTCTGTTCTCTTCACTATGACAAACATCTCGTAGAAGCAGTTTATGGAGGAGAGAGTTTGTCTAGGTTTGTTTCAAGGGTGGCTGGTAGTCGGGATAGAAAGTGACTGGTCACATCTCATCTACAGTCCAGAAACAGAGAGAGCTGAACACCAGCAGTCCACTTGTCCCTTCCTTTTTTTAAAAAAAAGGGCTAATTATTGTTGTTGTTGTTGTTTTAAAGATTTATTTAGTTTTATTTTATGTGTATATACTGCATGTATGGATATGCTCCACATGTGTGTCTAAGTACCTTCAGAGGTTAGATAGAGTGTCAGATTCCCTGGACCTGGAATTTTATAGGTGGTTGTGAACTGCCTGCTATGGGTGCTGGGAACCAAACCCCAGTTCACTGCAAGAGCAGCAAGTGTTTATAACCACTGAGACATTTCTCCAGTCTCCTGCCCTCTCCTTTTTTAATCAGTGTGAGGGTGAGACCCCCATCTCAGGGATTGGTGTCCCGTACCCCCAGGTTCGATCTTCCCACCTTAGGCAAACCTTTCCAGAAATGCCCCCTATACACACCCAGAAGCATGTTTCATAGATAATTATAAAGCTCATCAAGTTGAGAGTGATGATTTATTCTCACAATATATAGTGCATGTGTATATGCTCATAAATAATGAATATTAGTACATATATCCATGCATGTGGATAGATACAATCTAGGAATAAATACAAAAGTTCTCTCTCAGCAGGAAGGGAAAACAGAGAGGGAATGGGGGGCATCAATGATTCAGTCACATACTAGACAAATTAAAACCAGGAAACAGGAACAGCAGCCAGGAGAGTAGGACTCCTAACAGCCTCCTGGATCCATGGGCTTTTCCCTTGGGAGATTTTTTCTGTGTTCATTCATGGATCTCAGAGAGTTCAGGTTCTGCCCAGAGCTGTGGGATTGCAGGAATGTATCCAACAGAATTCTAGAAACATGCTCTGAAAACAAGATCCCTGTGTGATTCATTAAGGAGATATCAGGGAAGTGTAGGTGGGAATGGAACCAAGCCTGTTGTCTTCCGAGCTCAGCCCCAGCCCAGGCCAGGCCAAGCAGGGGAGCTTGTGAGAGCACATTGCACCTTTGAGAATTTCTACGTGGAGGAGCTGGGCTGTCAGACTTCCTTCCTGGCAACTGGCACTCTCCAGGAAGGCCTGCCCTGGAGGAAGAGAGGGCATATACTCCCACACCTTCTGTCCCTCATGGTGTCAGCTGTGATCCTAGGAGATGGAAGACGAAAATAAAAGAGCACAGGCATGGTATCTGAAGCGTGGAAGGCACCTCAGTTTGTGAGGTTTGCATGTGAAATCCCCCCATTAGTGCACGTATTAGAACCTCTGGTCACCACCTCATGGTGCTCTTTTGGGGGAACTGTGGAAACTTTGTGAGGTAGATTGCACAGGAGGGAGGTGAGGATGCTACTCATCTCTGGTTTCTGCCTGAGCTCTCTGCTTCCTCATCTGAGAAGATGTAACAAGCCAGGCAAGCCTCCTACAGCGCAGGCACAGCGCAGTAGCGGCTCTGCCTTTCCCACCGTGGTGGACTAAAGAAAAAATTACCACGAGTCAACTTAAATCCGTCCTAAAGCACCTCTGTCAGCTTTTGTCACAGTGAAAACAATGGGGTGAACAAACGAAGAGCCGCAGTAGTCAGGGATGGGTAGAAAGGAGAGTAACCGTGGGCCAGCAAGGCTGATGACCCGAGTTCGATCCCCAGGACCCACATGGTGGGAGGAGAAAGATGACTCCTGCAGCTTGACCTCTGACCTCTACATGGGTGCCATGGCACAACACAAACACACACACACACACACACACACACACACACACACACACACAAAATGTTTTTTCAGGAGATTAATCACATTTCACATTTTATTCCAAAATGACTGAATATTAAAGGGTAGTTATTATTATGATTTAGAACATAAGGCATACACATTTAAATTTGAGTATGAGTGTTGCTCCTTTTGTCCAATTGTTCCGTTTATGATGTTCCTCAAATGTATAGATGTTATAGCATATATAAATGCAGTATATGCAGTGAATGTGTAATACTTGTTAGCAAGTGAATATTCTTAAAACTTCCTTTCTTCATCTTTTCTGAGCAAGACATTTTTAACAGAGCATTTACATCTCAAGAAGTTATGTGGAGGCCTATTCTATCCTTCATATCAAATCACAGCTTATATTTCTAAAGCTGAAGTTGAAGAACTATATTCAGAATGTCTGATTTTCAGAGTGAAACTCATAAAATTGATACTTTGTCAAAAGATATAAAATAACAGTAATTTTAGCAAAAAGTAAAAAAGATCTTTGTCAAAAAACTTAACCATGAATAGCAGGACAATGTAACTGCGATCTCTCTCTCCATCCCTCCTTCCCTCCCTCCCTTCCTCCTTCTCCCCTCCTTCCTCCCTCTCTATCCTATCACATACACTCACAACCATCTTTCTCTGGAGTCAGGTCTCAGATCTGAGCTCAGGACATGCTGCAGAAAGCACTGCCCAGCTCTTGCATCCTGTTTAGCTTCTGTCATGATTGTCACTGGAAATGACAGGATCCTCTAGCTATGCCTAAAAAACAGGGAGCAGTGCCTGGGAAAAACTCATCTCCTGGTTGGGGATTTAGCTCAGTAGTCGAGCGCTTGCCTAGCAAGTGCAAGGCCCTGGGTTCGATCCTCAGCTCAAAAAAATACAAAACAAAACAAAATAAACAAACAAAAAAACCCCTCATCTCCAAGGCTGTATTTTGGATGTGGTTAGCATGGGTTCCACAATGGCTCATGTGTTGAAAGTACCTTGTGAGGTATTGTGAGGGTGGAAATTTAACTTGACTGTGGTGTTTGGAGGCCAAGCACTGGGGAGGTGACTAAGATGATATTAAAGTCATCATGGCGAAGGATCTAGGATTGAATACAGGTGGCTTTATTATAAGAGGCAAAGAGACAATAGAAACATCCCTGTTTTCTACCATGGGACAACGTGTACTGTCTCAGCCTTAGGGGTTATGCACAAGGAAACCATCACCAGATGCTGGCCCTGTAATAAAAATGGACTAATACGCCATGGAGTGTTCTAGAGCTCAGGAGGTACACTGTTAGTTACTTTCCTTGTTGCTCTGACAAAGGTCCCAACAGAAGCAACTTACAGGGGAAGGATTCGTTTTGGCTCCTGGTTGAGGGGGACAGTCCACTGTGGCAGGAAGGCATCATGGCTGGAGAATGAGGCTACTTGCTCACATCTGGGAAAATCAGGAAGATGGGCAGTGCTGATGATGTACTGGCTTTCTGTTTTCTCTGCTTTAGTCCAGCCTGGAATCCCAGCCCAGGGGTTGGTATCACACATATGCACACCTCTGTTAATTAATCATCCCTGGAAACATCCTCACAGACACACTCAAAGGTGTGTCTCACTAAAGTTCTAGGTATGTCTTAATCCAATGGAGTTGACAATGGGAATGAATTATCACATGTACTATCTAACTACCTTGCTACCAGAGTTGTTGCCCTGGGCCCAGAAGCAAAAGAAGCAACATTTCTGTTCCATGATCTTCAAACTGCAGAACCATGCTGTCCTGCCCCGTATCCTGTGATCATGCTGCTGGTCAACCCGGCCAATAAGTTGCTGTTCGAGTCTGGCATGCACAGAGGCACTTATCTGGCTCTAGCTGCAGGAAGCTCTCAGGCTTTCCCACCACAGAGCAAGAAGGCACTGTAAAAGAAAGGATATCACGATATGAACCCACCTGCTACTGTGCCTCACGTCTCCTGATGATGTGCCCCAGCAGATACGGGAAGGAGGGCCAGGAAGTAGTTTGGGATTGGGCTGTGATTGGTCTGCACTATTCAGCAGAGATAATGCTCCAGTGGGAGAAACGTCCAGATAAATCCTCACACTAGCAGAAACTTGAGGCTGTTATAACTTGCTATTCAATGGTCAGCCTCCCTGCTTTGCCCAAGACTTGGGGTTTCTCAGGACATCAGACTTTTAGCACTGAAACTAGGAACGTATCCCACAACTAGCCTGGGGTGGATGTGGTAACTTTATGGTAACCGTTACTACCCACTAAGTAGCTCATTTCATTCAGATTCTACTCTCGTGGAGCAATCTGCAGAATTTAATTTGGCTTTCCAGGTATTCAGGGGGTAATGCTAAGTCTGATGTACAACAAGTACTTAATAAAGACTCATGCCTTTGAAATGTTATCATTTATTTAATTTTTAAAAATACATTAGTGCAAATGTTTTCTTTTTCTTACATTTTCTCTTCCTCTTTAGATATCATCATATTTTCTTTCTTGGATTCACCGCACAGGACACTTGCTGTCCGTTGAGGTTTGCTTGGTGTGAGGCGGTCCCTGAGGCGGGTCTCTCTTGGTGTGTTGGTACTTAGCTGCTCCCAGGACCTCAGCCTCAGCTTGTAGTGTGCTGACTCCTTTAAGGCTGTTGTGAGTGGCAGCCACTGTTCTCATGAACATCCACCCCCTTTGTCACAGTTCATCTTCATTGTCAACCCAACTAGACATGGAACCACCCAGGAGACACACTTCTGGGTACGTCTATGAAGGTGTTTCCAGATGTTTGACTACAGAAGGCAAACCAACCCTGGATATGAATGTCAGGATTTGTGGGCTGGGGTCCCAGACTGAGTAAAAAGAGAAGAAAGCTAGCTGAATACAAGTGGTCACCTTTCTGTGCCCATTCTCTGCAGATGTGACGTGACGCCCCTGCCACCATGCCTTCCCTGCCACAGTGGACCGAACCCCCAAACTGTGAGCCCCCGAAGCTTTTGAAAATGTATTAGTTTTTATATGCATGGCTACTTCACCTTGCTCTTCTGCCACTGTGGCTCTGCAGACAGGTTGCTGTATTCCCTCCCACCTTCCACGCCTGAAGCCAGGTACAACATGTTCATCTCCCTACAGTGTTTGCTGATGCATTTCTCTGGTTTTTAGGGCCTTTTTCTACCTCTTGAAACAGTACCCATCTTGAAAAATACATTTATTTTTATGGTTATTTTTTATGTTGCATGTGTTTTGCCTGCGTGTGTATCTATGCAACTTGTGTGAGCCTGGTGCCTGCAGAGGCCAGAAGAGGGCATCAGACCCCTGGAACTGGAGTTACAGGTGCTTGTGAAGCCCCATGTGGGTGTTGGAAATTGAACCAGGTCCTCTGAAAGAGCAGCCAGTGCTCTTCACTGCTGAGACATCATTCCATCCCTGACAGTGTCCATTTTTGAAGGTATAACTCAAACTTGCCTCAATTTCCCGCCTCCTCCTCATGAGCCTAGTTCTCCACCTGCTCTGCTCACAAAGGATTCATTGCTTCAGCTCTGACATCGGCCAGTGACTTCTACATCTGTCTACCTTCTCTGGATGTGAAGCCTTTTGGGGGCTAACCCCTGTATTAGCAGACTATACATTCAGTGATTACACTATGGTTTTTCAAAATGAATTGGATTATCCTGGCACTAGAGAAACTGTCAAGTTTCTTGGACAACCTCTCTGGAGTAGGCTGGGCAGATCCCCAGGAGTTCAGAACACTCGGCAGACACCAGGGAGAGCAAGCAGCTCCACACCTGCCTTCCTCATCTCCCTGAATTCACTTCCCCTCTTTCTGAAAATGCACAAGAACGTTCGTCATCCCAACCAGACTCATGCTGGGAACAGAATGAAGCTTTGAGACTCCGGGTTCGCTGCACAGTTTTAACAAAACAGCACTGGCTCTGCTCTGTGCTTACACACAATATCTAACATCGCTGAAGAACACACTGACGTTACAGCAGAGGGCACTGATTTGTAATGGCTCCTGACACAGTCCTGCACAATGAGCCATGCAGCCTCTGAGGTTGCCTCGGGAACTAGTGAGTTCTGTGGTGACTGACATCTATCCTTTTGAGTGTCTGCCTACTAGTCTGTGAAGTGACTGTGGATCGAGGACATCTGAGTCCTCTGGCTGTGCAGTTCTGGGGCATTCTGATTCCGTGATTCACTGCAATGCAAAAAGAGGAGGAGCTACCATTGAATCATGGGCCTTTCACCTCCTGCTCTTCAGGCAGGGCTGAGAGTCCCATGTCACAAGGGTCAAAGGAAAGCCTACCACTCTAAAATAGTTAGAAGGAAGCATATCTTTTCTATTTTTTCCTTCTTCTTTTGTGTCTTTGAGATACGGTCTCCACTCTGTAGTGCACTACCCAACTCACTAGGTAGCCCAAGTTGGCTGGGCATTCACAGCAATCCTGCTGCCTCAGCCACTTAAGTACTGAAATTATAGGTCTGAACCACCACCCTGGACTCTTTGCTACATCCTGAGATGTCTCTGGCTGGGACTTCTCACAAAAGTTGAGCTAATCACTGCTTTAAAGTCTCTTTCCTTGGTCAATCAGGGTTGTGCCCCAGGGCTGATGGAGCCAGCAGGGAGAGCTGGCCTGGCCTTGACCACTCTGTGACACGCCGATGCCCACTGGTCTTTATTTTCATAATAAATTATTCTAAGATTCAAAGCTATCTGGCCCTTATCCCAGAAGAAAATAAAAGTCTTCCTTAAGGTCTCATAGGGAAATTTAGAGCACTCTCTGGGATAGACCTGGAGTGGCCAAAATGCCAAGTTCACAGCCCGCTGTTCCCATGGCCCTTTCGTGTGTTTGGGCGTTACCTGTCTGCAGTGTCTGAAGTAGAATCTTGGAATTCTACTGCTTTCTTTTTGCCTTGGTGTCTGTGCCTCAACCTCATCTCCTGGACAGCTCCTTTACTCTCTTCCAACAAGTCAACACTGCTGTATCAGTTCTCTTTCTTTTTCTCGTGTGTGTGTGTGTGTGTGTGTGTGTGTGTGTGTGTGTGTGTGCCCCTACTTCCCCTGGAGACCCCACATCCCCAAGGTCCCACAACTCTCCAAGATAGCTCCAGTATCTGTTCTGACGCATGGGCCCGGGGGACATTTCACATTCAGAGCAGCTTTTTTCAGTCACTCTGACTCTAAAGATGGGTTCAGGCGACAAAATTGGGTCACCAAAACACCTATTAGGAGCCTATAAAGGAGGTGTCAGTGGTGGGGGCTGGCAACTTGAGTCAGGTCTGTGACTGTTGGGGACAGCCAGATGGAAGAGCAGGGAGGTAATTAGGTTGTAAAATCACCAGGATCTGATGTTGTTGGTCTGGGTGTGGTCCTGAGTACAGGGATCAGGGAGGCCACCAAGGCTGAGGGCCTGAGAAGGTGAGCTGTTCACTGAGACATGAAATGCTGGGGTCACTGGGTTAGGGCAGGAAGAGACAGAGGAGGGGGCAGAAACAGGCCGCCCTGGCTGGGGGAGGTGTTCATGGTGGCCATTAACCTCTCTTTGGCCTCCTTGCTTCTTTCATGCTCCAACTCAAAGCCACCCATCTCTGCTACACACACACACACACACACACACACACCCCTTCCTGAAACATTCTAGACCTAAAATAACCCACAAACTCTTGTCTGAATAGTGACAAAAGAGTAAAATTTTGAGAACGGGAAGAGTGTGGGCAGCAGTCCATGGACCCATGCAAATTTAAGTGTGTCCTAATCTCTGTGCATGCAGTTTCACTTTCTTTCTATGAAATGAAGTGTTTGGACCTGTTATGGTGTATTATTTTAACTACATAAATCAGATGTGTTACATTTGTTTCTGCTGCATTTGTTTAAAGATGTAAGGGTTTGTTACATTTGTTTTTGCTTCCTTTGTTTACTTATGTAAAATGTGTTATCTGTTTCACCTTGCCTGCCTAAGGTACCTGATTGATCTAATAAAGAGCTGAACAGTCAATAGCTAGGCAGAGAAAGGGTAGGCAGGGCTGGCAGGCAGAGAGAATAAGTAAGAGGAAAGATCGAGGCTCAGAAAGAACGAGAGAAGAAGGAGGCGCCCAAGGCCAGCCAGGCAGCTACCATCCAGCAGACACAGAATAGGACACACAGAGCCAGGTGGTGGTGGCACATGCCTTTAATCCCAGCACTCGGGAGGCAGAGCCAGGCCTGTGAGTATGAGGCCAGCCTGGGCTACCAAGTGAGTTCCAGGAAAGGCGCAAAAAAAAAAAGGAAGTAGAAAAAGAATTGGACACACAGAAAGGAAGGTAAAAGGCCCCAAGGCAAAATGTAAGTGAAGGGAAACAGATTAATCTAAGTTAAAGAAAAAAGCTATCCAGAAATGAGCATAACCAAAGCCTAATTCATAACTAAAAAGTCTCCATGTCATGATTTTGGAGCTGGTTGGTGGCCCCAAAGAAAGAAAACCTGCTGCAGACCTGATGTTGTCTAATAGAAGAGCTGTCTGAATCTCTCATTCTTTGCTCTTCATCCATTGTCTTTGTCAAATCCACAATACATCCTTAAAACAGAATGCTACTGCCAAACCAAAGTAGTCTTGAACATACAGGGATGTTTACTGTGGTGCTTATTCATTTAATTTGAAGAGTTAGTATGGATTATAGTTCAAGATATGGGCTACTACTTTTCAGATTTATTTATTTTACTTTATGTGTATGAGTGGTTTGCCTGCATGTCTTATGTGCACACCTGTGTGTCTATTGGATCTCCTGGAACTGGAGTTACAGAAGATTGTGAGCCATGGTGTAGGTGCTGGGAATTGAACCTGGGTCCTCTGCAAGAGTTGCAAGTACTCTCAACCTCTGAGCCATATCTCCATTGTCCCATGTCCAAACTGAATGAGGGAGTTTATGGAGTCACATGGCCTGCCCTCTGTGATGCACGCATCACATAATCATCATGTAAAGTAATAGCTATGTGACCTCCACATTGTTTATCAGCATGTAATGTCTAACAACATGTGGGAAAGAAGAAACAAACACTCATCTCTACATACAGCACACCTGACTGTCTCAGTAAGTGTGTGTAGATGACCCAACAACTCACACCTGCTTCAAACCCTCTTTCTTGCTTTCAAAGAATCCACTGAACATCCAGCTTCTTCCCCACGTTGGTGACAGAAGAGTAAGTCAGGTGGAGAGCTGCCATTTCCCTGAGGTGTTTGATAAGCTTTTACTTCACAGTAATAACAGGTTTTCTACAGTGACTTTCTTTAAGAAGTCTGACATGTACCTGGACCCAGCAGTCTCCCCTCTTTACCAAGTAATTGAAGGTCTTTCTCCCCAGGGCAGTTTTCAAGTAGAAGCCTACGCGCTGACATCCTTCCTCCGGAGTCCAGCCTCCAGCCTCCATTTACTGAAAATGAGTTGGAGAGGAAAGAAAGGAAAAACCCCACAGTTATACTTTTTTCCACCCATATTGTTCTTAGCCTGTCACTCCAGCTGAGTCTCTGAAGTTGTCACCATGGAATTCCACGACTTAAGAAAATGTAATAGCATCGTGGGCTGTCACAAAACAAAGACTTGATGCCCTACACTTGATGCCTGGGGAAGGAAATACTCCACAGGACAATTTACTTAAAGCAATTATGAGAATGTACACCATCAGAGGGAAGATAAATCACAGAAACTCAGAAAATGGGCCCCAGGGTCCAAGCCCTGGCCTGCAGCACCGCAGATCTGACCAGAAACAGCCCAGGAGGGTTGAAGAGTCCTGGGCTTCATGCCCCGTCTCCCAGACTTCAGGTGATTACAAAGGCAGACTGGCTAGGTTTGATTTAAATTCCTAAGAGAAGCTTGACCTGGCGACTCACACCAGCAATCCTATCACTTGGGAGGTGGAGGCGGGAGAATCAGGAGTTCAAGGCCAACCTTGGTTACATAGGGAGTTAGAGGAGAGCTTGGGCCACATGAGACTCTGTCTCTAAACAATTAAATAAACTAAAATAATAATTTCTCTCAAAGAGAATGAAAAGAAAACTTTCAACGGCCTCTATTTAGATTGCTGTCTTTTGCCTATTCCTGGTCTGTCGGTCTTACTTCTTGTGAGTCTTTCTGCTGTTGTCAAGTGACAGACAGATAGGAAGGTGGAGCAGTGAGTAACTGTAAGGGATGGCGAAATGAACCACTCAAGGTAGTGACTGACAACCCCACTGATTAAAGTTTCTAGTCCTTTTATTAGTGGCCAAACCAAGAGTGGGCTTGTGCCTCCAAAGAGTCTCTTGTTTCTTGATCTCAGGAGTACAGCATTTTAAAAGATAAATCTACAATTACATCAGTGTTTGAGGAGGGTAGGTTATGTTAGTGAGGGATTTGGGGTGGCCTAGTAACATCTGCTTTTTTTGTAAAGCTCAGCTACTACTTTGTAACAGCTCACATGTTACTACATGATATACTTAGTATGTTATACTTGTTGTATACATCCTTGGTGTGATATACATGATATACTACTACTTAGCTACTACATGATATAGTTGGACTATGGCCAAAGTCACAGACAGTCTCAAAAGTGTTGTCAAAGCAAATGTGGCTATTTGGGGGTGGATGGCTAAGAAGTGACCTGGCAGGCATAAAAGAAAGTTACAACATTGTAGTCAGAATGTTTCTTTGGTCCCACCAAGCCCCCACAGTTCCATGACCCACTTATAAAATAATCACTCAGAAGCTTATATTAAGTATAACTGCTTGGCCATTAGCTCAGGCTTATTACTGACTAGCTCTTACACTTAAATTAACCCATAATCCTTATCTATATTTAGCACGAGGCTTGGTACCTTTTCTCAGTTCTGCCTTGTCATCTTGCTTCCTTTGTATCTGGCTGGAGACTCCTGACTCAGCCTTTCCTCTTCCCAGAATTCTCCTTGTCTCTTACCTTGCCTATACTTCCTGCTCTGCTACCGGCCAATCAGCGTTTATTAAACCAGTGTACAAGAGCATTGCCCCACAGCATTTCCTCTTTTCTGTCTGGAAGGTTTTAACTGTAACATAGTAAAATTACATATAATAGAATAGTTATCAAGCAAGAATTACAATTAAAATATGTTGTCAATTTGTATTTGGCAAAATTAAAGAAAATATTCTATCATCTATCCTATATTTGTGAGTCTAAAGTTTCATATCTAATTTATCTTTTATCATAACCAAGGAATATTATAATTATAACTAATCTACTCTTCAACTACATCAAAGATCACAGAAGGATATAATATTACCTAAGTAAATAGGAAATGCATTGTAAGCAACTTCCAAAAATCTAGACTGACAGAGACAGCTGGCTACTTGGACAGTCATCCAAAGTTCCTCTGTAACAATGGGGCATCCTTCTTCAGTCTATAAGCCTAGAGTCTCTCAGTTGCTTCTCACTGTGTCCTGTAGAATGTCTGGCAGTTTCTTCTGCAAAGCAGGAACCTAAAGGACCATCTTGCCTTGTAAAGTTCAATGGTCACTTTCCTATGGGTCCTGCATGTCCAGTTTATACAACATACTGTCAATCAGTTGACACAAGGGCAGTTTGTTTGCCCAGTAGCTAACTTTTGCCACAAAGAAAGCAAACTCCATAATGAGTTTATTCAATGCCCATCATCCTCCTTGAAGTAATTGGTGCTGCCAGAAACAGACGTGTCTCATTGTCCAGAAAAGTCTGGGTGAGACAGGGTTTCTCTGTAGCTTTGGAGCCTGTCCTGGACTAGCTCTGTAGACCAGGTTGGTCTCGAACTCACAGAGATCCACCTGCCTCTGCCTCCTGAGTGCTGGGATTACAAGCGTGCGCCACCACTGCCTGGCTTAAGTCTGTTTTTAAAACATTTTAAATGCCATATTCTGTAGGTCTTTGAAGTATTTGAAGATTACCTACCTAATTCAAATATATCTATGTATACCTAGAAAACTAACATGACTATAAGTTTGATTATCATAGGTGACTAATTATTAATCTTTATTTCTTAATTATACGTTACAATTTTAAATGAGCTGCACCAACATAATACCTTAAACAAGAGTAGAAATATGCATAAAGTATAACAAAATTAACTTTAAATTTGTATCAATAAACTAGAATCCATAGCAATGTAAAACATTTTAAACAAGTAGTTGTTCTTTAAAAGTAGATTCAATAATCTACCCTTTCATCCTATCATATCTATATCATGACATGATGATGTTGCCATTACCTTAGTCATTTCAGTGGGAGGGGAGACTTCCAACTACATCCATTCCTACACATCCCAAGCACTGTTTCTTTGGGCTGAATTTGCCGTCCTAGGGGATTTTGGTGTTGTTATAGTCAAGAAGACCTCACCTTTGATGGATTGTGAGCTAATCTTGACCTCTGACATACCTTGTGTTTCCAAAGATGGAACCTGGAACATAGGCACATGGTGAGGGTCCAGGGCTGAGGGTCCTATCTAGGCATGCTGCTACAGTTTGTGTGAAGGTTCCAAGTGATGGCAGCTCCTGCTTACAAAGACATCCTGGGAATAGAGTCAAGCTTTATCCTACCAGCTGCCTCTAGAAGATGGAAAGAGGTCCTTCTCTGGTGTATTCAGATGGCATCATGGGATCAGTTCAGAGCTGGACATCTGGAAATGTCAGGTGGTAAACTTAACAATGCTTCAAGCCACAAAACTACAGTGACTTTTTATGGAGGCAAAGAGAGATGAACACACTAGACTCTTCTTTAATAAAGATTTAGTACATGGGGGTGGGGTGGGAGCTGTGTGCAGATGTCCACACAGGTCAGAAGAGGGTGCCTCATCTCCTGAAGGTGGAGTTACAGTCAATTGTAAGGTGCCCCACTCGGGTGGTGGGAACCAAACTACAGCCCTCTGTGAGAGAAGCAAGTGCTCTTAACCACTCAGCCATCTCTCCAGGCTCCATCATCTCTATTTAGTCTATGTTAATAGTAAATCATGGCCACTGACAAGAGGCAACAATTCCTGTGCTGAACACAGCTCCTCATTCTTGGTGTACAGTTTAACTGGTGCAATCACCATTATAACCTCAGGTAACTGCTCTCATTCTTTTTTTTTTTTTAATTGCAAACAATAAATTTTTATTTAACAATTTTTATTTAAATAAATTTTCTATTTAGTTGCTCTTCATTCATCCAGGTCACATGGGTTCAGGATTTCTGAAGAGAGAGTTAAGTTTTAAGTTAAACTCTTAAAACTTGACTCAGGGACATGCATGTATCTTCTCAGAAATAAACAGCACTATTGAGTGCTTGTTTTGTTCTGTGGAGAACATCAATCTCTGGTCACCCGCTCTCATTCTTATCGCCATTTTGCAGATGGAGAAACTGAGGCAAAGGAATTTTATCATTTTGTGGCTACTAAATCAGCTGTTAAGTTGGCTGCTGAGAGTTTACACTAGACATGTCAGAGGTGACTGCCAGGGACTCTATCAGCTACACCCTAAAATGGCATTTGATCCCATTTTAGCTTGACAGCACCAAGGTTTATAGCTACTCTCATCTTAAGATAAAGAAAACATGGTATAGCGCCCGAGCTACACCTCTTACAGGACTGTGTACCTCTGAGGTTTCTTTACATTTCTTCCTGGCTGGCCATCATTATTGCTAGGGCATCTGACATCACTCCCAGGAAGCCCTCAGAAGGTTGGCCCTGTTCTCGAATGGAGAGAGGGGAAGGGCTCGGAAATTATTGCCTTCCCAGGAGACAGGGAATCAGCAATCAACAGCTGGAAGAAGAGACTTGGGTAGTGAGCATGTGGTGCACACTGGGTGGACTTCTCAGGGAAGCGCCTAAGTCCTTCATGCTCCTGAAGGTAACCCCTCATTCACACTCCTGAGGGTAACCCCTCACTCACACTCCTGAGGGTAATCCCTCACTCACACTCCTATAGGTAAACTCTGAGTTTGAGCTCCATCACCCATATAACAGCTGGGCACTGGAGAGATGAAAATTGGAGGATGCTTGTGTGCTGCTGGCCAGCCAGCCTATCCTACTCAGCAAGCCCCAAGTCCCAGTGAGAGACCCTGCCTCAAACCAGATCAATGACTCATAGCTGTAAACGCTTACAGAAATGGACTAAAGGGTAAACGTGTGACTCAAGGGCCACACTACAGCTTCCATGACCAGATTCTTCTCCTTTGTTTTTTGGTTTTTTGTTTGGTTGGGTAGGTGGGGTTTGGTGTTTTTTTGTTTTTTAATTTTTTGGTTTTGGGGGAGGGTTCATGGGCAGAAGGCGGAAACAAGGGGACAGGGAGATAAGTAAGACTGCACACATGCGTGCATGCACGTGTGCACACACACACAGAGGGGAGGGCTAGAGAGAGGTAGGTCAGTGAGAGAGCATGTCCCTAGCATATGCGAGGCCCTAGACTCATTGTCCAGTCTGGTAGCAACAGCAGAAGCAACAACAAATTTCAGTGTGAATGGATAAATGAGTCAAGAACAGGGAGAAAAGATTCGTGAGAAGGTTCAAACACCCAGATCTGAAGACAGTATACCAAGCTGAACTGTGCAGCAGGGTCTGGAGGCTCAGCTCAGCTCTTCAGGGAACACTGGCTGCTCTCACCCAGGACCCAGGTTCAGTTCTCCACACCAGCCTGGTGGCTTATAGCCGTATGTAACTCCAGTTCCAGGGGATCCGGCGCCTACTTTGGCCTCTGCAGTCACAAGGAGGACAACCCCTTCACGTAAAATTTAAAAAAGAAAGATTAACTCAAAGGATTCAAGTGTATGCAGGAAAATCGCTGAGTTGAGTTCACATAATCATTTCATTTATTCAGCAGCTATTTACTGCTCACCTACCAAGTGCCAGGCACTATTTCTAGGTCCTAGGAGCCCCCTAACTGAATAAATTATGTGGTTGAATGTGAGGCCCGGTAGGGTCTCAGCAGTGAGGCCGGCCTGTGGTTCCAGTCTGCAGACAGGGGTTCCCATTTCAAGTCATTCCTGTGCCAGCAGACACACCTGCCCTCCCCCAGCCACTGTTGGCTCCCGTGACGCACAGGGGACAGAGGAGCCCAGAGGTCTGCTCTGCTAGAATAAATTACCACGCCACAGTGTTCATGCATAAAACATGGTACAGAAGGCTGAGAGAGGCTGGGCCCCAGGCTGCTCAGGCCAGCAGCCGCCTTGGGGCCAGTCGGGAGTTAGAGGAAGGGAAGGAAAGCTAGAGATAAAGGAAGCCAACAGAAACCCAAGACGTAAAAGGAAGAGAGAGAGAGAGAGAGAGAGAGAGAGAGAGAGAGAGAGAGAGAGAGAACGAGAACAGACAGAGACAGAGGAGAGAAGAGAGAGTAGATTTAAAAAAATTCTTGTGATCTTTATGCATCTGGACCTGACTTCCGGAACTGCCGCTGAGACCTTTGGTGGACCGGTCATGAGGTCTTAGGCCGCAGTTTGGGGACCATGGTGTTGCCCTCGCGATTACATTGGATCAGAAACAGGCCATGGAGGGACAGGATCCGGAGACGGCGGCTCCACCGTGAGTGTCCCCACAGGAATGAATGGCCCACACTTTTGTCCCCACCCCTCCTTGCTCCTCACACTTGCCCCCATGTGTTTCCCTTCCTCGCCTCCCTTGTTCTCGCTGCACCTTCTTCGGGTGAAGTTTCTACTTCCCACCCCGCCTCTCTCTTCCTGTTTCTTCCCCACAGCCTCATCCCAGTTAGAGGTAACCAGATACAGCCGGTGCCAAGTGGCCAGCAGGGGAGGCAGGGAGGGTGGCCTCTTTACTCCTCCATCCAGATGGGAAAATATACCTTGTTCATGGTGTTGTGTGAACTGATCGTCTGCTAGTTAAGCCGAGTACGAAGTGGAATGTCTGGATGCAGAAAGTGAACTGGGAAGGGGCGACTGGGAAGGGGCGAAATTCCAGGATCAATGAGTCCGTTTCTTTAAAGAGCTGCATCACGTGTTTCTTCGGTGATCAAACTCACAGGAAGGTTCTTTTTGAGTGGGCAAGAATTATGACCAAAAGTGAAAAGTTAGTGTGGGAATAATCAGAGAAAGTAAAAGCCATCCAAATATGCACCAAGACCATTATTGTCGACGAGTAATAGACGGTTGGACAGGGTGACAGAGACTGGAGACTGGGGTGAGGAAGAGAAAGGGGTCTGTTTTCATGGGGGAAGGAAGCGTTTGCTTCCTACTTAGCTCTGTCACGACAGAAACTGTGAAACTGTGATAGCTTACAGCTGACCTTTGCCCTAGTACGAAGTGATAGCAGGGGGTGATAGAGACTGTTGGAAGCCAGACGCCATGCATCCACAGGAGTGCCCACCACTCACCCTCATTATGACCTTGTCATAGTTTACAACTTTTCAAGTACAAGTGAAAAAATTAATTTCTCAGCAAACGCTTTCAAATTTCAAGGTTGGCATTTAATTCTTTACATTTAAACATGTCATCAATGGTCTGGTACCAAACGGACTGGCTGTTTACAATCAGTTACCAAACTGTTTTATTTGTGGGGTGTTGTTCTCATTAGAGACCTGTCACATCCTGTCACTTGTATCTAACAGTGTGTTGATGGGTCCTTCTTGTGTGTTAAAAGGGCCTGGTGCAGACAGTAAAATTAGGATGAATGAGGGTTTGGGATGGTGTCCAACACACAGTCGTGACCCACTAGTTCAGCAGCAAACAGGGCTGGTTGGAGTCTAAACGGCATTCACATACAAGGAAATATTTTACACCCACCAACATTTTTATTTTTCCTTAGTATAGCTGCAGAAGCCATTAGTGATTTTCCTGGGCCTTTAGCCCTGTGATCAACTGCCTCTTTCATTGGAGGTGTGTGTGTGTGTGTGTGTGTGTGTGTGTGTGTGTGTGTGTGTGTGTGTAAGTGGACCCAGGACCTGTGGATGTTAGGCAAGTGCTCTACCATTTATCTATACCCCTAGCTGTTTGAACTATGTTTTTTTTTTCTTTTGTTTGTTTGTCTTGCTTCATTCTGTGTATATTGGGAAGTAGCTTGCAGGTTTGAAACAATACCTCTGTTGGGGTGGGGAGGTGTCACCAGGAAAAGGGGGAGCCTGGACTTGCATGGTTTCATCAGTGTGGGTGCAAAGTCAACTTCCAAAATTGTGGAAGCCTGCTTCACCTCAGAGATGATGCTTGGGTTGTGAAGCAGATTGCTGGGTTCTATGCTGTGATCTGCACACGGTTTCAATATGAAATGTAGGTGGACATTACATCTAACCTCAATGATAGGCAGTTACCAGTAAAATAAGTATGTGTTTACTTATCGACAGTATTACTTATGTTAGTATGTATACTTGTACACAGTAGGAATATACTTATACTGTATATAACAAATATACAGACATTTACTCTTTGGAATGAGCGTCTCAAGAGTTCTGACATCCCTACAGGATGGTCAGGGATCTTGATGTGTTAGAGTCCTGAAAATAAGTGCAGGATGGAGCCTCAGTTTGGGGGACTTGGCAGCTCAGAGAAGATCTGTGCATATTTACAGAAATTGAACTGAAGGAGTGAAGGGAGAAGGGGTGAGAACGTCAAGGGGAGAACCCTGAGGGAGCTCATTGCTGCCCACACCAGCCTTCAAAACTATCCTGATATTTTGGAGCTGCTAAAACCTGCCGTGATACCTTCTCACTCTTCTGTCTATGAGGCTTTTCTCACAGCACAGTGTCCAACCGAAGACTCAAAACTTTCAGTCCTATTTGGTCAATGGGAAAAAAAATAAGTTGGTTAACTCCTGTTTTCTCAAACACATAAGGGACCTTGAACAGTAGTAAGAGATGCATATGCTGTGACTTCTAAGTCCATGCAGACATTGCTAATCAATCACCTCTCTCCCTCTCACTCCAGGAGCATTCTTAGCATAACATCCCTTCTAACAAAGCACCTGAGGCTACAGGTCTAACAAACTAGTATTGGCTTGTTAGTTGAAACCGGTATTTATGACCTGTTGCTTCATAAAGTTCATTGCCTTAATTAGTTAGCTCAGTTTCCATGAGTGAAAAGTCTGGGTATAAATGCGCTAAAGCATCTGCTAATTCACTGGTCTCCCAATCTTGAGATCAATGTGTTGCCTGAATTTCATCTGGGTTTTTTATCTAGGTGCAGAACTCAGTTCCATGTGGCAGCAGGCCTGTGGGCCTCATTAGGCACTGGCTTCCCAGGGTTTCCTGTCCACTCCTTGAGTCACTTTGCATTACTTGCCCATTTGCTTCTTCAAGGCCCTTAAAGTCATTTGTTACTGCTAACCTCCCCTTTGACGGGCTTGATTGAGCAGGTTAGACTCCAATACCCAAGATAACAGCCCTTTTGGTTAGCTCAGAACCAGCTGACCAAGCATCTCAATGACATCTCCACAGCCCTTCATCTTTGCCTTAAATCATAATTTGACTGTGGAGGTAAACATCAGCATATCCGTTCACAGATCTTGCCAACACTCAAAGTAGGGGAATGATACAGGGCATGTGCACTGGAGACAAGAATCCCAGGGCCTTCTGAGAACTCTGTTTACCAGGAAAACGATGTCATTTGTACCATACAACCTGGATTTTTTTTTTTAACTACTGAAAAGCTTTATTTATTTATTTTTACATTTTTTGAGAAATTTTAAGTATGCAGACAGGCTGATAAAAGGTGTCATGAATCCCATATGCCTGTCACTTAAATGCACCATGTTAATAATTTGTCATATTTACTTCATTTATATCCCAGCTGAAACATTTTAAAATAAGTTATAGACATTATGACATGCCAATCCTAAATATTTTGGTAAGAGTGCCTAAATAATGTCATTTTTCTACTTCACCACCAAATAAAATCCATCCTGTCCTCCTGACATTATTTAATACCAGGTAAATACTCAGATCTTCCTGGTAAGGACTCATTCTTAGTGTGTGCCACATGGCTACAACCCTGAGCAAAATGCGCTTTAGTTTAGAGACCTGTCTTAGTTAGGGTTATATTACTGTGATAAAGCACTGTAACCCAAAGCAACTTGTGGAGCAAAGAGTTTATTTGGCTTTCAGGTCACAGTTCATCACTGAAGGAAGCCAAGGCTGAAACTCAAGGCAGGAACCTGGAATTGGCCATCGAGCCATGGAGGACCTCAGCTTACTGGCTAGCTCCTTGCGGCTTGCTCAGCTTGTTTTCTTTTGAAACCTAAGATTACCTGACCAGAAGTGGTACTGCCCAGAGTAGACTGGACCCTCCCACATCAGTCAAGAAAAAACGGCTCACAGACTTCCCAACAGGCAATCAGATGGAGGCATTTTCTCAGTTGAGGTTCCCAGATAACGCTAGCTTGTATCAAGTGGACGAAAACTCACCAGGAGCGAATCCAAACCCTTCAGTTGTCTTTCTGCCATGGTTAGTTGGCTCCATTTTCTGAAACACATAAAGGGATCCTGGATGGCAGTCGAAGCTGTGTGGACGACAATTGCCAAGTTCACCCCAACATTGCTGACCAATGTCTGGTGTGTTCCCCACCTCCCAGCCCCGCTGCAGGCCCAGCCTTAGGCTGAAGTTTGAGTTCAATGAAAACTGTATTCAGGGTGGGGATATGGCTCACCGGAGCTTAGTGAGTTCTACCCCGGCTCTGCAAATGCAAACAAAAGAATAACAAGATCAGTGGCTCCTGGGTGAGACAGCTCAGGGGGTAAAGGCCCTGGGCACAGCAAGAGTCTAATATCAGGGAGCCATAGGAGGAGAAAATTAGCTCCTGCAACTTGTTTTCTGACCTGCACAAGTGTGCTGTCACACACACACACACACACACACACACACACACACACACACACACACACACATCATTGCATATCACCCTCCTTTGGATATTTGCCTTTTAAAAAGAGGCCATTTGAGGGGGAAGAAAAAAGCCTGAGCCACTTCAAAGACCCAAACATGTGACACTGGGCAGATATTGAAGGGAGGGTTCATCTGTGCCCTGTGACCCAGACTGAGCCACTGAACCCTGACCTCCCAGGGGGAGAGAAGTCTGCAGAGCAATATCAAGGTTGCACCTGCACTTTTTCTGGAGTCAGGGACTCCATCTATAGCCCAGGCTAGCCTGGAACTCATTATATAGCATAGGCTGTTCTCAAACTCTCAGCGAGCATTTTGCCTCAGCCTCCTGAGTGCTGGGGTTACAGGTGAGTGCCACCCTGTCCAGCTTGCGCCTGGACTTTGTAAATGATGACAGTGATGTTGGGCAGGGCTTGAGCATGAGAGTTGAGCACTCATGGTTGGGTACTCTGCAGCCACGTTTTTCTTCAATCTGCCACTCAGGAGAGGTTAAGAGAAAGAAAGCTTATCTCTTCAGTTTGAAAACAAGATCTGGCTTCAAATCCTTCTCTGCAATGTTCAGCCGGAACTATAAAATTGTTATTGTATTGATACCAACCTCTCAGTATTTTGTGGGACTTAAAAGATGTGAGGTATGTCAAGCATCAACACCATGTCAGGCATAGGGCTGTGTTGCTATTGAGTAAAGGGAGCCTGAGATTGGTGACAGTGGACTTAGGACAGCAGTGGGGCTGCTGCCATCAAGGGAAGGTCATGTGGGAAGTGGCACCCTTCCTTCCGAAGCTTTGCACCCTCCCTCAGCATCAGATGAATCACACAGTACCAGGCTGGAGGCATCCTGGGCACGTCATGGAAAAGGCACTCTTGGCATCTCAGGACATGCCACCTGTTCTGAGAAAGGGGATGGGGGTCAGCCATCACACTAGAGTGCTAGTTTCTCATGCACATGAATGCAAGCAGGCTCTGGAGCCCACAGAGAAACCTGCCTTCCCTTCCTAGAAAGGCAGAATTTGGATGGAGCAGACCACAGGGTGGTGGCCTCTGTGGACCTCGTCTAACGAAGGGGACCGAGTTCCATGTGTTCCTCCAAAAGATGCCAGTAGCAAAACTGCTCTACACTGAGGTGAGGAATGTGACCACCTCAGTGGCAGTCACCTCAGTGGCAGTCACCTCAGTGGCAGTTACCTCAGTGGCAGTCACCTCAGTGGCAGTCACCTCAGTGGCAGTTACCTCAGTGGCTCAACTGACTTGCTTTGCTTCACTCATTGGCCATTCTCCTGCCTCAGCATGGTGGTAGTTTTCTTTTATGGGAAGGATTTTTTCTTCTCCATGTGTATGTATGTACATGCATGTGTGGGTGTCAGGGGGGGTGTATGTTTATCCGTGCATGCACATGTGGAAGCCAGAGGCTGATGTTGAGTGTCTTCCTACACTGCTCTCTATCTTAATATTTGAAATGAGGTCTCTCCATGAACCTGGCCATTTCAGCTAGACCAGCAGGCTGGTCAACCCCAGGGATGAACTTCTCTTTCCCTTCACCCCAGAATGGAGATTACAGGTGTACCCTGCTGTGCCTGACTTTATGTGGGCGCTAGAGATCTAAACACAGGCATTTAGGCTTGTGTGGCAAGTACACTGAGCCATCATCCCCCCAGCCCAAGGTGGCAGTGTTCTTCGTGTGGCTGGGTGAGAAGAGGACCTCACTAGGTGGAGGGCTGAGTTCCACAGACCATCCTCTGTACTGTGGTTGGTGTGCAGGTGTGACCGTGACAGGGCTCTCCTGTCTGTGGCTGCCTGCTCTGTAGAGGAAGATAAGAACACATTTTGCTAATCCCACCCAACACAGGACACAGGAGGAAGCCAAAAAATCTCCAGTAGTTCCTTCTGTCTTCAGTGCTGAGCAGGCCTCCAGGAGATAAAGTGGTTTGGGCAGAGGAATTGCCTGGAGTTAGTGACTCTCCTGGCAGCCTCTGAACCCAGGGCCACTGCCATGCCAGATGGTCCTGCTTGCTGGGCAACACAGCATCAGCTTACAGAGCACCCGACTGACTCTTGGCTCTCTGTCCTCTGACCTGCTCCTTGGCAAGACTGGTGGGCAGACACCATGCTTCAGTCCCACTCAAGTTTCCCCGGCTGCTCCTTATAGGACTTTATGGGACACGGGAACAGCTACAGCTGTGGATTTAGCTTTTCAACACGGAAGCCGGGTCTCAGAAATCCCAGAGCACAGCAGGAGCTGCATGGCTGACTCCCCACTGCTGCTCTCACGTCTTGCTGGCTTCCCGACTTAGAGTTGCAGGTGGCTGGCGTATTCCTTGGGCTGCAGGTGCCGGCTTCAGGTTGGTGACAAAGGGAGCTCTCAGAGCCATGGAACCTTTAGTTTCCTGTGTTCCAGTCCAAACACCTGCTCAACTGTTCGTCAACAGCCTTTGTGGGGACCATAGACAGCTGGGCATCCAGACCTCCATCTCTGCCTAGTTCTGTATCTAGTTTGCCAACAGCTCTGCCTAATATAGACTCTGAGTTTGTTGTTTGGGGTCCCAGTGATTTACACTGGTGTAAGAACTTATGCTCGTTCAGACTACTGTCCCATCATCACCTTCCAGAATAATCGCTCAAGGACAAGCTCACACACACACACACACACACACACACACACACACACACACACACCCCTGCACGATTGACTTGTGCAGTTGCCTCGTGTCCAATGTCAGCTTCAACTGCCAAGGAAAAAGAAAACAAACCAAGCAAACAAAAACAATGGGAAACTCGAGAGAGGGAAGACACTTTGAATAATTCAAGGGACCTGCTGGTGAGACAGGGCTCTTTGTGTGAACATTGATCTGCGCAGATATTTTAGCTGTCTCCAGCCAAGGCCAGACCAAATGGAGGGTGTGGAGGGAAAGAGAGGGGAGGGACGAGGCAGCAAGAGAATAGCAAACAGGATGAGAAAAGAAAGCAAATTCAGCAGAGGTCAGGGGACCCTCTCGCCGCCTTGGACTGTGTATCCCTTCAGTGTGTTAGCCAAAATAAAGCCTTCCTCCCAAAGCTGCTGCATATGCAATGTCTAACCAGAGAAAAGGAACTACTGCACCCGATCACCAGCAGCCATCCTGAGTGTGGACAACTCTTGAGTTGCTGCTGCCCAAGGTATGTGCCCTGAGCTTGGTAGAGATTTATTGTTCCGTCAGTCCAAGTCTTAAATTTTCAAGCAAGTGAAAAAACTCAGACTAATACTGTACCCATGTGTGCAGTCAGCAAAGTGCCCGGAGAGTTCACAGTGATGAACTCAAAGAAGGAGGAAAAGGATGTGATGTTCTTTTGAAGTTATCAGGCTATGAGAGCAACCCCTTGGGCCTGGGATCAACTTTTTGAATGGTATAGATAGGAAAAGAGATAATTAGATACCTTTTAAAATGTTTTCCAACATGTCATTATTAATGGCTCTGCACTAACATTTTACTATACTTGATGTATCCATGTACATTCATAACAATCTATTCATTAATCGATTTTATTTTTAAATTCCATTTATTTATTTGATGCCAACGTAGAGGTTAAAATCAACTTATGGAAGTTCTCGTCTTCCACTGTGTGAATCTAGGGGATCAAGCTCAGGTCTTGAGGCTTAGCAGCAAGTGCTTTTACTTGCTGAGTCGTCTCATAGGCCCAAACCTTATTAGACTTACATTTTCCCATTAACAGGTATTAATTGTGCATAGTCATGTGGCTTGGCATGATACTCCATATGTGCATGCAGTGTATACTGATCAAAGCCTCCACCTTTTCCCACCCCGTCCTTACCCTTCCCAGTCTCAAATAATCAATATTCTACTTCCTGGTAGACTTTTGTAGCATTCACAGATGCAAGAGGACACGCAATAGTTGTTTTTCTGGGTCTGGCTTATTTCACTTAATGACCTCTAGCCCTCTGCATTTTGTAGCATATGACAGAATCTCATTTTTCTTTGAGGCTAAATAATATTCCACACTTTTTATTTATCCTTTTATCTGTTGATTAGGCTGAGTCCATAATTTGGCTATTTTGAGCTGTGGTGTGATAACCTAGGTTTGCAGTATTTCTTTATATGCTGACAAAACGTGTTTCAATTCCTTCAAAGCTGTGAATGCTTGCACACTTAAACACTTCTCTATGTGTCGTTCAACCTTTGCTAACAGGTTCCTAATATTTTGGTCCTATCTGTGAGGCATTGTTACGTGGAACAAAATCTACTTCTGGGTTGCAGTCCTGAGAGCTGACAAACGTCTGTGGTCACATAACCACCACAGGAACATCTGGGTTCTTTCCCTTGCCTTATATCTTTTCCTGTGCCCTTCAGTGAACCTGCCTTCCAAAAGATCACAAATAGTGCTCTGTTTCCTGTGTGATAGTTCTGCCTTTCTCAGAACGTGTCATTCCTGGAATCACGGAGCGTGCCGCCTCTGGAGTCTGCCTTCTTTCATTCACCATAGCATGTCTGTTCCATCCATGGTGCCGAGCACTGTTCCTCTTGGTTGCTGAGTAGCGTTTCATGGTTGGATTATTATTGGCTGGATTTTTTAAATATATCTTACTAAATAGAATGAATATAATAGATATATTTTATACTGGGTGTATTAGGTAGAGTGGACATATTTAATAAAACATAAATATAAAATATATTTTTGCAGGTAGTAAAATCTGTAATCCAAAAAGCACAGCGAATCAGCAACTATTCTTAGTGAACATCCCCGACTTCTGGCCACCTCCATTCTACTTCTGGTTCCGTCCCCTCTAGGGGGAGCTGTGAGCAGGTCAATGACTGAACATCTCTGGCATCCCACTACCCTTCATGGGTATTGTGAGGCCATCAGCGAGACAAATTCCAGAGAGATGGTTCAGTCAATTAGCAGCAAATAACTGTGGCTCAGAATATATTGGACCTGTTTCCACCAGCACGTTTTCCCTTTGACATGATGCACTATGGAAGAGTGCAGGAGACAGTGAGTGACCTGGAGCAGGGCTGACAGTGCAGCTGAAGGAAGAGGAAGCTGAGAATGTAGGAGGCAAAGCCGGAAGAGGCATCCTAGCCCTGAGCATCATGGACAGCTGGGCTGCAGAGCATCTTCCCCCTCCATTTCCTCTGCTTAACTCCTGCTGAGATCCAGTGTTCTCACCTTAAACAGTTCCATCTTACGCCCAGAATAAAAGAGTACAAGAACACCATGATGTTTTGAGGAAACTGTGTAGCTATGGAAGTCTTTTCTTCTAATCTAGTGCTCAAGTGAGCAGCCTAGCACTGTTAGAAATGCCCAAAGGCCACCTCTGTTTGCCCCCTGCTGTTAAAACGAAGTTGTCTGTTTCTAAGGTGAGAGACACGATCTTCAGGATGAGACACACATTTCTCCTTTCCCCTTCTTTGCGTAGCAGCGCCTGCTTTGACATTACATGAGGAAGTGGGGAGGAGGCCGCGAGCACCCTCTTCAGAGCCTGGACCCATTTCCAGCCCTGACTCCAGGCCTGTGTGGGACCTTAGCCAGATGCCTCTCCCACTTTACACAGCCAACACATGCTCTTCTAGCTATGGCTACAGCAAGAACCATGCTGGATGGCTAATTTTAATTTTTCTACTGACAGTCTAGAATCACCTGGAAGGGAGTTCCCTAGATTGGATTGGTTTGTTGGTACGTGTGGGGGATGGGGAGAGGTCTTGATTATCTTAATAGATGGTGAAAGATCTACCCTGAAAGTGGTCGGCACCATTCCCTGGGTTCAGACTCCAGGGTATAAGAGTAGAGAATACCTAATCATGCCTGAGTTCTCGGCTCTCAACTGATATCACTGACTTAGGCTTCTACCTTGGGGACTTCCCCACTATGATGGGATGTCAGCTGGAATTGTGAGCTAAAATGGAGTCCCTGTTTTCCAAAGCTGCCTTTGTCGAGGCATTTTATCACACGGCAATCGTGAAACTAAAACACATTTCTTTTTTGGGGGGGGGTCACTTCCCTCTTCCAGCACTTGCTGGCTCTCATGTTAATTCATCTCCTCCCAGTCCTGGACACCCCAACTGCACAGCCTTTCTTCCTTCCTTCTGCATGGGATTAACCCTGCCCTTCCTCCACTTCTTGATGCTCATGGGGACCACATGATGAGACCTAATGTATCAACCAGAAAAAATACAATTAAAATTGGCTGTCCTTATTTTACATGTGTGAGCTCACAGACTACAGAGTCGAAAGTCTTGTTTGGCTGCACAGTGCCTCACTTTTCCTCGTATGAAAACTGAAGTGTTTTTTTTTTTTTTTTAAACCCTACTCTAGTGAGGGAACATCAGAGAGCTGGAGGGGAGATGGGGGGGGGGGTGCGGGGCACCCAGAGCATGAGATTGAGAGCAGGAGAGGACGGGGAGTATTGTCTGCAGTGGTAAAATATTCAGGCAGCTGAGAACAGCCCAGGAAGTTGCTGGCCGCCATTGAAATCATCTCAGAATACCTGCCATGAGACTGGGAATTCTCTTCTACTTTATTTAAATAAGAGGGCTTGGGTCCACCGAGGAAGCAGCCTGATCACTCAGCTCCTCAGGCTGAGCTCAGCCATTGCTGGTTTTAGGTTCCTTGTCTCTTTCTACAGAGTGCTGCCTGCATTCCAGGCTTTCCTTCTGAGCCTGGAGCAGGCGGAAAGGCTGAGCCTCTGTAGCCAGTTTACCAAGGTCTCTGGTTAAGCCACTTCTTGCCCTAAGAAACCACCGCTGCCAAGAGGTGCAGAGGCACAAGCGCATCCGAGCAGGGCCCCAGCTCAGGGTCCAACACTGCATGTGAGTGCACAGGTCCTCCATGCACAAAGGTCCATACCGAATGTCCTCTTTAGAGCTTAACCGAGTAGGATGTGCTGGCCTACTTCCTTCACAACAGATAGTTGGGCACAGCTGTCTACACTTACCTCGGTCCTGGGCCCCAGCTCTCCAGGAAAATCTTCCTTTCTGAACTTGGGAATGTTTGCCCTTCATCCTTGCGCTCCTCCCCTTTGAGCCCAGAGGAGGCTGCGGGCTGCTTGGTTCTGGGTTGACACTTCATGTCACTTCTCTGGGCTTCTCCTGCCTTGTCAGCAGAGCCAGGCACATGGAATCTAGCCAAGTAAGTCCCTGCATGAAGACAAGTCACAAGGAAACATTTCACCAGTGCCATTCAAATGCAGTTTTTTTTTTGTGTGTGGTTTTTCGAGACAGGATTTCTCTGTAGCTTTGGAGGCTGTCCTGGAACTCACTTTGTAGACCAGGCTGGCCTCGAACTCACAGAGATCTACCTGCCTCTGCCCCCCCAGTGCTGGGATTATAGGCATGCGCCACCACCACCCGGCTTCAAATTCTTTTTAAACTCATGACAAACTTACTACCTCAAAGGTAAAATGTGGCCTGACGAGTGAGTCAGTGGTTAAAGGCGCCTGCTGGAAAGCTTGACAATTTGAGTTCGAATACTGGCTCTGAGGGAGATGTTTTAGTTAGGGTTACTATTGCTGAGATGAAACACCATGACCAAGGCAACTTACAGAAGAAAGTGTTTAACTGGGGGCTTCCTTACAGTTTCAGAAAGTTAGTCCACGGTCATCATGGCAAGGAGCAGGCAGGCATGGTGCCAGAGCAGTAGCTGAGAACTTACACCCTGGCCAGACAACAGGAGGCAGAACGAAAGAGACACTGGATCTAGCTTAGGTTTTTGAACCCTCAAAGCCCACCCCAGTGATGTATCTTCTCCAGCAAGGCCACACCTCCTAATTCTGCCCAAACATTTCCATTAACTGGGGACCAGGCATTCAAACATTGAGGCCTATGGGACCATCCTCATTCAAACCACCACAGACTAGGAGTTAGATGCCTGATAGGCAGATGGACGGGGAGAGGAGCCATGCCTAATATAGGTAAAAAGGATGGTCAGCTTCCGAGATGTCTGGCTTCTTCCTTGACCTTTTGACCTAAAACAAAAACCTGGCAGCTTAAAAAGAAGGCCTAGTAGGCTTTTTTTTCCCCTGGAACTCATTTTGGAGACCAGGCTGGCCTTGAAATCACAAAGATCTGCCTGGCTCTACCTCCTAAATGCTGGGATTAAAGGCATGCGCCACCACCCCTAGGCATCTAGTGGGCTTTTTCTCCAGCCAGTAGGGTCTGCCTGCCTAAGGACTGGTCAGACAGGTTCCTAGTCAGCTGTTTACACCTCCGAAGCTGTGGGCCTCTCAGCCACCCTGTCTTTATTAAACACCTTTCCTCATCCACTGCCGAACCTGTCTGCTGCTGTCTGCATGGTCTGAGACATCTCCCACTGCTGCCAGTGACACTGCTTTTGAATTCTTTATCTGGCAGAGGAAATGAACCTAATGAAGACTCCCGCCCCTGAGGGGGAGAGACTCAGCTCCTGCAGGTTGTCCTCTAACCTTCATCCATGCACAGTGACGCACACACGCGCACACGCGCACACGCGCATGCACGCACACAAGCTGACAGAAAAATGTATGAAGAGGTGTTTAATGAGCTTGTTTTTGTTTTGACATTTGCAAATTTGAGCGCCTGTTTAGTAGGCACGCGGAAGCTGTATTCTGACTGAAAGAGTCTTTTCAGCCCCTGGGATCTGACACACAGGCCTGCCTTCCTCAGCTCTGGTCTCCTGGAGATTCCTATCTTTATTGCCTCCTGCCTCCAACCTCTAGCTTTAAGCTTCCATTCTCCAAGGCTTGGCCTCTAGACCCAGCCCTTAGCCTCCAGCCCCCAACCTCTAACCCCTAGACTCCACCCTCTAGTCCCTAGCTTCCAGCCCCCAGCCCCCAGCCTGCAGCCTCTTGGCTCTCCCTAGCTTCATTTCAGAGGCAACGTTGTATCATAGCCTTAAGATTTTCCTCTGCGTTTTTTGTTTGTTTGTTTGTTTTGTTTTTCTATTTGAATTGTACAGGTTTTGTGTTTAAGACCAGGGTCACTGTTTTACAGGGAATGGTCACCAATTCAAAATCACTTTGAGACAATTCAATATCCTGGAATTCATACAAATGAGTTTTTGAGAAGTATGCATTCTTTTTTCCTTTGGTTTTTCGAGACAGGGTTTCTCTGAAGCTTTGCACCTTTCCTGGAACTCACTCTGTAGACCAGGTTGGCCTCAAACTCACAGAGATCCGCCTGCCTCTGCCTCCCGAGTGCTGGGATTACAGGCGTGCGCCACCACCGCCCGGCTTCAAATTCTTTTTAAACTCATGACAAACTTACTACCGCCACCACCGCCCGGTGAAGTATGCAGTTTTTTAAACATTAAAAACACAGAGAAAAAAGAAGACAAAGGCACAGCAACTGGCATAGACTAATGAGCAGCTGAAAGATCTTTGAGGTTCTCTTCTTGAAGGAAAAACAAGGATTTACAGTGAGTGTCTCTGGTTTCTATGCTGGGTTTCCAAAGTCCTTCAGAACACTGATGTCTGCAGTCTGTCCCCAGTCTTTCTTTTTTCTTTTTCATTTCATGTTGTTTTGTTTTTATGAGACAGGTCTCACTCTGTAGCCTTGGCTGGCCTAGAACTCAGGGTAGTCCTCTTGCGTCAGTCTCCTGGGTGCTGGTATTTCACACGCCCTCCACACCAAGCCCTGTCTCCTGTTTCCATTTGTCTCAGCACAGATATGCTCTAGATCACCCCATGAGCATGATCATAGAGTAGGCAAACCTAACACTCTCTTCTCTGCAGACTGAGAAACGTGTAGCTATGTAAACATCTGACAAAGTGATCCCCACCACCACCACCACCACAACAACCAGAGGCAAAAGCAATGCCCCGCCCCCTTGTGCACACAATAGCCTGAGTGGTCATGTGGTCCTGAGAGTTAAAGCTGTTATGGAGTTCTGGGTGGTTTTGTTCAGTCTTTAACTCATAAGTAACAATCATTTGTAGCACCATCTTGCTGAGCACCGTGCTTTCAAAAGTGGCTCCCTTGGGGCTGGAGAGACAGCTCAGCTGTCACCTTCACTTCAAAACCGCCCCCTGTCTGGTCTCCTACTTTTGACTCCTAAGAAACACAACCTCCCACTTGCCGGAACTTACTAAAGGTCCAAGGGAAGTGGAGACAGCAGAAGGTCAAGAACCCACATTTCCAAAACTAGATGACCTTCAGCTCCTGACCCTTCTGCCTCTGCCTCTCAAATTCTGGGATGACGGGCATGCATCACCATGCCAGGCTTGTGTTGACATTTTTAAAGACTCTGTTGCTTTTTCCCCCTAACCCTAAAAGGGCTTCACAATCAGTATCCTTATTGCCCTGCCTCCTGATTTCCAGAGCATTCTTTCGCTGCTACTGCTGCTGCTGCTGCTGCTGCTGCTGCTGCTGCTGCTGCTGCTGCTGTTTTGTTTTGTTTTGCATTTTGTTTTTTGAGCCAGGTTTTTTCTGTGTATCCACCCTGCCTGTCCTGGCTCTCTCTCTGTAGCCCAGGCTGGCCTTGAACTCAGAGTTCCTCCTGCCTCAGCATCCCCAGTGCTGGGATTAAAGGCGTGTGCTACAACCACCACCAACTTTTCCATAGTATTCTCGTTCAGTAGAGAGTTCCTATAGAAATCTGAAGTATTATCTCCAAGTAGAAGAACATTTAAATGCCAAAGACACTTTTTCAATTTCTTTGTCTAGAAGAATCCTACAGCTACATAAGTAGATGTTTTTAAATCCCCTTGTCTCTGAACACATACATCTTAATCGAATTCTCTGAACTCTCACTACCCACTGGAACATAAGAACCTGTGACTGGGGATGGGCAGGAGGCACAGGGCACTTCCTGTTACCTGGCCACTCACTGCTTCTGCACACCCACACCCCATCGCCATCCCTCCCTCTTCCTGATCAAGATCTAATCTCATGGAGATCTTACTGCTAACTAAAAACTATCAAAAATACAAGCAAAAGGAAGTTAAACAGCCCGTGAAGAAACAATTAGCATAAACTAGAATATGGGAACCTTCTTAGAAACAAGTGGTCAGTTTTGCTTGACAAATAAACAGTACAGAAATACAATCAAATGATGTTGAAGGAAATCTAGCAATGAATGTCAGATACAAACTCTAATTTTGTTTTCATGGTAACTATTATGAACCCTCACTGGGTCCACTTCAGCCAACAATTTTAAAAGCTCCCTCTAGGTTTTGGATTTCCCAAGACTATATTTCATGTTGTTGCTTTAATGTAAAAAAGCATTGATGAGTCTTCTGAGAAACTTTCATAATTGAAAAGTGTGAGGTTCTTTTTTGTGGGTAGTTACCACAAGGTGGCACCACTATAGAATTTCACAAACCTAACAGCACTTCAGACCTAAAAAAGCAGAAGTCTCCACAGTCATGGGAAATTGATGTCATCCCCAAATATATGAATGCAACCTAATGGTTTCCCTGGTGCCGTATGAACTCTATTCACAGGCTTCTGCTTTCCAATGAATTTCATACTTCCATGTTGAAACAGAAATATGAGTTCTGGAGAGTCTATGAAGACCCAAAATATGACTCCCAAGCCCCACAAAGAAGGGCTCTAAAGTTGACAGAACTGTGAGAGTTTCTATGGGTGCTTTACATGCTCATGGGCAGCTGAATGGAGCCCACTGAGCTCATACAGCAGATCCCAGCTCTCAGGAGTGGTTACTAGTCACAGTGGAAAAACACTGGGGGACGAATAAGGGCTGAAAGGGAAGTCATGCCCAGGGGCACAGTGTGGAGGGAATTTTGTGAAAGAAGGGCATCTGAAGACTTCTTAAGAAAGGATTTGGTAGCTACTGAGGAGAAACCTATGAGCATCTCAAATGCTTGCACTTGAACAGGCAGCGGGCTGAGACTGTTGGTAGATTGCTTACGTAGCACACGGAGAGGCCTTCCATTTGATCCCCAGCACAGAATAAGACTGGGTGTGCTATCATAACCTGCAGTTCCAGCCTTCCAGAGGTGGAAACAGGAAGATCAGAAGTTCAAAGCCATCATTGGCTACATAGCAAGTTTAAAGATAGCCTGAACTACATTAAGACCCTGTCTCAAAAGCAAAACAATGAATGAACTGCGCAGTGTAGATGTGGCATGGTGAAGAATGGGAAAGTAAAGTAAATCTCAGAGCCTTTGCTCTGCCCAGAAAGGGTAGATGTCTTTTCTTCTAATGCCATGCCAGCCTCTCTGTTCTGCTCCAAAACCTACTAGTTGGTTTGAGTTCCTTTCCATTCTCTTCCTGAAGCAGGCACATTAGTTCTTTTCCTGCAAGGTATGAGTTTACCAGGCCAAAGTGCAATACCAAGGCATACATAATGAGAATATCTTTCTCCCTAGATTTTCAAATGTGTAGACAACTGTCTTAGTTTGGGTTTCTATTGCTGTGAAGATACACCATGACCATGGCAACTCATATAAAAGAAAACATTTAATTGGATGGCTTACTGTTCAGAGGTTTAGTCCATTATCCTCATGGCAGGACAAGGCAGACATGGTGCTGGAGGAGGAGCTGAGAATCCTATATCTTGATCCACAGGCAACAGGGAGTGAACTGTGTCATTGGGTGTAGTTTGAGTATAGGAGACCTTAAAGCCCACCCCCACAGTGACACACTTCCTCCAATAAGGCCACACCTCCTCACAGAGCCACTCCCTATGGGCTCATGGGGGCTGATTCCGTTTAAACTACCACAACATCCAAAATTAAAATTGTAATTAAAAAATTTTGGCTAATCACAAGGCAGAAACAGAATTGAGGAGCTGGGAATATTTAGACTTAAATATTCAAGGTCTAGAGAGGAAAAAATGGGGCAAATCCCCTGTTGTCATCAGACATGGGACTTTGATTTGTGGGCCTCTTACGTCACTGGTTCCATCTCTAGCTACTGAATGTTCCCAGCTTCAAGAAGACCTTGTCATTTAACAATCAGGTGCTTTATGTACCTCTTTTCCTCTCAGGTGTTTGAGTGGCAATTAAGTCTTGCTGTGGAGCATTCACTGCCACAGCAAATGTCAGGAAAATTGAACACGAAGCTAATTTTGCCTCTCATGAATAGGATCCCTGTGGTTTTGCTTCAAGCCTGATGCAAGGGACACATGTTCCAGCCTTCCCCTCTGCTGCAAGGGACACATGCTCCAGCCTTCCTCTCTGCTGCAAGGGACACATGCTCCAGCCTTCCCCTCTGCTGCAACTTACTGAGTTTCAGTTTCACCTGCAGGGATCCAGCTGCTATTCCATGTGAATTTTTCACCTGTGTGGGTCTTTTTGTTTTCCACATATGAATTCCATTCTATTGCAGATACTCTGGTCCTCGGGAACCTGTAATGACTGACTGCTCAGTTTTAGACCTGTCACACTCTAAAAAGGAGGGCTCCCTAGCCATGCTCAGCCTCACTTCCTAGTGGGCTTCCTTCTGACTCCTCTGTGTCCCCTCCAATGAGAGCACTGATGAAAGTGGCCAGCCAAATCGCTTTAGGGAGGAGGCTGTGACTGTCCCCCAGATCCAGGAATATGGCTTAACCCACGGGTGTCATGCCCTGTGGAGCCGCACTGGGGTCACAAGCACCATCCCTTCTGACCACATGGATGAGCCAGCTTTACCCTCCACCACAGCACATCCTGTTGGAAAGGTTGTGCCATTTCAGAAGCTGGTGTGTGTGTGTGTGTGTGTGTGTGTGTGTGTGTGTGTGTGTGTGTGTTGCCATGACAACCCAGCAGCCTTTGGCTCAGGCAAAGCACAAATGTACTCTTGTAAGTGATGCTTGTTAGACTTTGCCAGACTATTCTCCACCACCCCTGGATTCACACAAAAGCCTTAGAAGGTTCCTAACTTCATTTAGAGGAGACACAGGAGGAAATTAATATTTGGCTCATAAGATGGTGAGGGCTGAGAAACTCCATTCCCCTGCGGGAGGCATCGTGTTTCAGCCTGTCATCGCAATACTGGGGGGGCGGGAGGGGCAGTTCTGTATAATTAAAGAAAAGGACCAAATTCAAATGCCACCAAAAAAAAAAAAAAAAAAAAAAGCTAATTACCAGAACTAAGCCTTTTGTTGACTTCATGTGACTCATAACTATCTCTGCATTTAATAAGGGGTCATTGTTCCTGCCAGGGCCCTTATTCTTATTTGGGCTTGTGAAGTATGTGGAGGTACTATACCAAAAGGAACAATTAAAAAGTCACCCACACAAGCCAAGTGCATGGTCTCTCAGGGTCTTTCCCATGGATTTGTCGGGTCTTGTTTTCGTCTTCACCCCCAGGAACCTGACTGAAAGGATTAAGCCCTAGTCATTTTGCCAACAAGTTAGACGCAACTTTTAGTGACTTTAGGACTAGCGAGACTTGGTGGCTGTTTGATTCCTTCATTTCTCTTCCTCCTTCCCACCGTCTGCTGTTTCCTGCATCCCTTCCAACGCCTGATGTCACCGGGCAATTTTTAGCCGCCATCAATGGGATTCCATTAGGAAGATGGGCACGAGGGCAGTGGGATGTGATGGTGTTCCCAGGTCCACACCTTACCCGCCCCCAGAAGCATGGGCCTCCCCCTGGCTGGGATTACAGACAGTTTATATTCCTTATCTCATGATTCTGTTAAAGTCATTCTGAAAGTCAAATGAATCATATCACTCCAAGAACTGAATGCTTGTGAGTCACATCATCTCCTCTTTGCCTCGTTAGAAGGAATCTGGGCCCCACTAAGATCCAGCCACAAACACTGGCATTTCCTTAGCGAAGTACTTTAACTGATATAGGTCTGCACTCTCTCCTTGGTAAAAGGAGCCACTTGGACATAAGGCCAGCAGTTCCCATTTGGTTTTTACTCTTTTTGAGTTCTGCTCCAAGTGGAAAATTTCATTTCCTTCTGGGAATTCTAGAAACCTTAGCTTCAACTTTGCTTATATATTCTAACCAATTATGTCTTACAAACAAACAAGCGTTATCCATAAGAGGGCATCATTCCAGAGCAATCCAACAGCAGTCCACATGGACTGGTTCGTATCCTAGGCCCACTCCCTCGACCACCTTGCCCTGTTTCCTATCGTAAGAGCCTGGGCCTGCCTCACCCCATCTCCTGGTCTGGATCCTCAGCCCACAGATGTTTGTTTTTTGTTTGTTTGATTATTTGTTTAATGCAGACAAAGAAACAGCATGTTTGTGATTTGAACTGTTAACTTCCTCAAATTCAGAATGTCTGTGTGTAGCAGAGGCAAGTCAGCTCAGTGTGGGAGGCTAAACTAGATGAGTTCCAAGCACCATCTCCAAACGAACTGGAGTTTTGATGTGAATTGTGCTAAAGATCCAGGGCAGAGACCGCCTATAACATCACTCACATTCACATCGCAGTCTGGGGTGGGAACTCGGACCACAAAGGTTTTCTTTGGCCCATGTACGTGATTTTAGTGTTTTTAAGTTGGGCTGCCAGTATTTTTTTTTTTTTAGGTTTTTCAAGACAGGGTTTCTCTGTGTAGTTTTGGTGCCTGTCCTGGAACTCACTCTGTAGACTAGCCTGGTCCCAAACTCACAGAGATTCGCCTGCCTCTGGCTCCCGAGTGCTGGGTTTAAAGGCATGAGCCACCACTGCCCGGCCAGTATTTTTTTTTTAATGAAGGTTTTCACAAACTGCAGGTGTCCAGCTTCTTTGTCTAACACTGGGGAAGGCTGGCTAAGTATTGTTGTCATACTTGTAATCCTGGCAATTGGGAGTCTGAGGCAGGAGGATTGATGTGAGTTTGAGGCCAGCCTGGGCTAGAATGAATTATAGGCTAGCCTAGGCTGTAGTGTGAGACTCTCTCTCAAAAAGAGCAAAAGCCAAATGGGAACTGCTGGCCTTAGGGGGTCCCAGTGCCCTGCTGCTGGAGGTACAGCTTTTGTGGTAAGACAGGTGACGTCCACCCAGGCTATAACCTACAGCTACTTCATTCATCCCTCACTCACCCTGTGCACAGCTGAGTAACAGTCACGTGACCTACTGGCTTCCCCCCCCCCAAGACCACCCACTGCCTTCAGACCACCAAGGAAGCGCCTGAGAAAGAGATCACTAACTTCCAGTGTCGGCCGATCAGAAGTTCCGGCTTCCTTCCAGATGTCTTGTACTTATTTAGCAATTCCTTTTTTAAAATAAAGAAAAGAAGAAAGTAATGTGAGTGTTGCTGACAGCGCCGCAGTGAGCGGGATGCTATTTTCTTTTCCTGTTCTAATGAACACCTCACCCGTGCCAGAGAACAAACCCCAGCTGCTCACCGCTGGGGAGGAAAAGAGAAGAATAAATCAAAAGTTCCCAGTGATTGACAATAAACTGCCACTTAATTGGATCGCCCTCAGATATACGAACAGCTGGCTGTCTTGGAAAGTCCTCTTCGTGGGTACAGGATATGGAATCTTTAAAAAAACAAAACAGCTTTATTAAAATATAATTTGGGGGCTCAAAAGATGGCTCATCAGTTGAGAGCACTTCCTCCTCTGGCAGACAACCCGGCAACCACCTTGGGTCACTCATAACCCCCCAAAACTCAAGCTCTGGTGAATCTAACACCCTCTTCTGGCCTTCAAAGGCACCTACACTCAAGTGTACACACAGACACAGACAGACAGATATGCGCACACACAGAAATAAATAAAAATCTGAAAAATGAATTTCACACACCATAACATTTGCCTTTAAAAACCTACAATTCAGTGATTTAAGCATACCTCATATCAATGTGGCTCTCAGAATTACCTGACTGCCGAATATGTTCATCATCCCTAAAAGAAGCTAAAAGAAGCCACATCCCCATTAGGAGCCCCTCCCCATTCCTCTTCCCCCTCAACCCAACTGTAAACAGTCACTAATCTATCTTCTGTTTCTATGAACTTGCATATTTTCGTTATCTCATGTAAACGAAATCATACATTTCAATACGTGACCTTTTGTGCCTGGTTTCTTTCATTTTGCGTAATATTTCAAAAGTTCTATGTCCTAATATGTGTCGGTGGCTCCAGCTTTTCTGCTGCCAACTAATATCCCGTTGTACCCACTAGACATCATGTTCATCCATTTTTGACTCATTTGACTTTGGATTGTTTCCATTTGCTGGACGGCTATTCGGGAAATGCTCCTACAAACCTTTGTGTTTCAGTCTTGGTGTGAGCATATATTTTTGTTTCTCTTGGCTACCTGTAAGGGGGGAATTGCTGGGTCCTGCTGAGATTCATCTGGCATTTTGCTCTTTGAGGAAAGGTGAAATTGGTTCCTGTAGCGGCTGTACCCTCCACATGCCCTCTAGCAATGCTTGACTGTCTCAGTTTCCGCCCCTGCTGACTCTTGTTATTGTCTGGGTCAGTTTAGCGTGTGCTGGAGGTTGAGCAGCAAGCACCTTGCTGCATTTTCCTGCGGACTTGGACATCAATTTAGTGTCTTCTTCAGTGGGTTTCCACCGTTTTTGTCGTCTTCGGGGAGATAGCTCTTCAAACTCCATGCTCCTATTAAAGTCAGGTCGCGTTTTATTGATACTTATAGAGTTCTTTGTCAGACATATGATTTGTAAGTAGTTTCTTTCATTCTGTGAGCCGCTTTCTCGTTTCTTATTAGTGTCCCTTGAAGTGCAAACATTTCCACTTTGTTGACATTCGTTTGTTTATTTTTCTTTGTCAGATGTTTTGGTCTCATCTTCAAGAAACTGTGACCCACCCTCATGTCACAAAGACCTATTCGTGTGTTTTCTCCTTAAGGTTTTCTAACTCAGTTTTGATAGTCAGGTCCACGTTGAGTCCATTGTGAGTTCATCTTTATATAGTGTGTGTGACTTTTTTTCGAACTTATTTTGATTTATATAAAAACATAAATACATAAAGTGTAGTGTTCATATAGATCCAGTGTGGTGATATTGTGTTCCCCCAATATATTCTGCACCCTAATAAACTTATCTGGCATCAGAGAACAGAGCAGCCACTAGATATAGAAGCCAGAAAATGGTGGCACACATGCCTTTAATCCTAGCATTCAGGAGGCAGAGATCCGTCTGGATATCTGTGAGTTCAAAACCACACTGGAAACAGCCAGGCATGGTGACACATGCCTTTAATCCCAGGGAGTGATGGCAGGAAGCAGAAAGGTATATGAGGCATGAGGATCAGGAACTAGAGCTGGTTAAGCTTTTAGGCTTCTGAGCAGCAGTTCAGCTGAGATTCATTTGGATGAGGACTCAGAGGCTTCCAGTCTGAGGAAACAGGATCAGCTGAGGAACTGGTGAGGCGAGGTGGCTGTGGCTTGTTCTGCTTCTCTGATCTTCCAACATTCACCCCAATACCTGGCTCCAGGTTTGATTTTATTAATAAGACCTTTTAAAATTCATGTTGCATCTCAGTCTCAGGAAACAAGAGGCTATATTGAGTGCTCAGTTAAATCAGACAAAGCACACAACTTCTTCCCCCATGGTGTGATGCAGACCCAACCACCTTCTGATGAACTGCTTTGTAGTTCAGCTAATATTCGTAGAAATGTAGTTCTATAGCAATGATGTGCAATTCTGGCCACCCCTGCTTTGAGGGCCAAATTTCCAATATAGCAAATTTGGGAGACATGTTCGAATAGTAGAAGATACACATGTGTGCGTACATATGTTTGTGTATATATGCTCAATTATTAATTTACAAAATATTAAACTGTGGCTACAGATATGGAGCCTCTGCATGTGCATGGGGGCTTACACCCACACATACACATCACACACATATTTGTGTGAATGCCATTTCTATTGGTAATACTTCAAGCAGGCCTTCTCTAGCTAACTGGGAAACTGTTGTCTCTGTGTCTGTCTTTGTCTCTGTCTGTCTCTGTCTCTCTCTTGCTCATGCACTTTTTTCAAGACAGGGTTTCTCTGTGTAGCCCTGTCTGTCCTGGAACTCATTCTGTAGACCAGGCTGGCCTGGAACTCAGAGACTTGTCTGCCTCTGCCTCCCGAGTGCTGGGATTAAAAGTGTCACCACATCTGGCCAGAGTTGAGAAAACAAGGGCTGGAACAAGTGGAGGTGGTTTCCCCGACACCTGAAGGTATTTCAAGCAAGACCCTGACTCTAGACAGACCTACCCCAGCTCCTACCCAGGCAACGGGAGCAGTCATTCCTTAGCTGTGCACATTTCTGTGTGTCATGTGCACACACCCATCACAGCACACCTGCCCCTGTGTAGACAGTCATAATTGTTTGTGTCAATAGCTCCGCTCTGACCCGTGCTCCTCAGGGGCAAGAACTCTGTCACAACCACCCCATCCCATCCACGGCTCTCATAGCACTGGAGACTTGGCAAGCATTCCCAAAATGCTGCTCCAGTAAGTGTATACAGAGCAAAAGTAGGGAGAAATCTTGTTTTATTCTCTTTCTTTCTCATTTTGCCTGAATAATACAATCTCTTCCTTCCATAGTCTAGGACATAGCATTAAACTTGTAAAGTCCAAATACACCCTGGTGCTCACACGGCCCAGACCTGGTACTGAGTTATATTTAAAAAAAAAAAAACAACAAAAAACGGGAAGGTGGTGGCTCATGCCTTTAATCCCAGCACTTGGGAGGCAGAGCCAGGAGGATCTTTGTGAGTTCGAAGCCAGCCTGCGCTACCAAGTGAGTTCCAGGAAAGGCACAAAGCTACACAGAGAAACCCTGTCTCGAAAAACCAAAAAACAAACAAACAAAGTGGAAAATAAAACCCTCCTCAAAAACCAAAAGCTGTATTAACAAAAATAACTTAAAAATAATTCCAGTCTCCATTTGCCTCTTGAAAAACACTGCGACTAGACTCATAACCCAGCACAAAATGCTTAAAACGTGCCTGCTTGCTAAAACATGCCTGCTTGCTTCTTGCTTAGTTTTGACTTGAAATGTTTTGGATTTTGTTTGTTCTGGATCCTCCTGTCTCAGCCTCTTGAGTACTAGGCTAAACTCCTTACCCCATCTCTCCCTTGAAATTCCCCAAGCCCCATCCAGCCTATGGGCAGCGAAGTCTAGCACCTCTGTGCCTGTAGAGCTTGGCAGCGGCTGGACCCACCCCCAGGAACTACAATCTTTCCTTACTTTGCTTCACTCCCAGAAAAATAATCTCTGGGTGTGTGGCACAGGGCTGGGGACCTGGCAGAAGAGACAGCAAAGAAACCAAGGTGGAGGGCATGTTCAGCAAGCAGCAAGGGTCCAGGTGGCCAGAGGACAGAGAGTGTGGTGTGAGCCACAGAGCCCAGGACTGTGAGTATCCGGAACCTCATTCCTCAGACTGAGGACGAGGAGATGCGGGAAAATGCGAACACGTGAGTGTTGAGGGGAGTTTCGGTAGCCACTGCAGTGAGACTGGAGTGGGTCCTTGAGGATAGGGACTCCCGGTGCCACAGCCGAGGATGGAACCAGCAAGGGGGGTGGCACCTTCACTTTCTCTCTCTCCCACTCTTTTTAAATTTCACTGGGAGCAAGGTGAGGGGTTCTTCTCTTTCCCTAAAAGTATGGAGCCTTATAAATTTCCAAACAGCCCTGTGGCAAGTCTTTTTCATTATAAAGACAGGCTCCCCTCAGCAGTTAAAGGGACCAGTGCTGTGGAACAGTCCACCGTTCCTTTAACTGAGGTTTGCAACCCCACTTGCTGGGATGGAGCTCAATGCAGGGGTTGTGTGCAAAGTTTGGCAAGAGTAAAAGACTTCTGGCTGGCTCAGAGGTTAAGAGCACTGGCTGCTCTTCCAGAGGTCCTGAGTTCAATTCCCAGCAACCACATGGTGGCTCACAACCATCTGTAATGAGATCTGGCGCCCTCTTCTGTATATATAACAAATAAATAAATCTTAAAAAAAAAAAAAAAAAAAGACTTCTGAATGCACAATGACCCAAAATTAACTCAAGGTCAAACATGTAATGAATCTGAGGTGTTTATGGCAGGGTTCCCAACCTGACGTCATGTGACTTCACTGTGTCCCTGGTTCTGACTGAACACAACATGCTTACACTTTGCTCGGCAACTGTGGGCACACCTCGGAACACACACCCACAACTGCTATCTAAAACATCTGGGCCCAGATTCCAGACTATTGTATCTTATGCGTGCAGCGTTTTTCTGCACCTATGAAGTAAGTTCTCTGCTCTTATAGAAACAGAATAGTTTCATTATAGAAAACAAAGACTTTTAATAACTTCCCACTGTCATTCCTCAACATGTATCAAATTAGTATATTTTTGGATTTATTGTGCTGGAATATTTACTTTGAAAATTTGCTGTATTAGTTGCTGACTTGAGTTTCATTTAAAAAATAAATTAAATAAATAAACAAATAAAACCTGAGCTGGGTGGTGGTGGCTCAGGCCTTTAATCCCAATACTGCTCGGGAGGCACATGAACTCTGAGTTCAAGGCCAGCCTAGGACAGTCAGAACTACATAGTAAGACCCTATCTCAAAAACAAAATAAAACAAGTAAATAAATAAAAAATAGTATTTCTATTTGGCATACAAAATGGTGGGCTCCACTATTATATATGTCTATCATTGTATATTTGATGTTTTCACATGTGTCTGTCATTGAATATTTAATATTTTCACATGTGTCTCTCATTGTATATTTGCCTCTCTCCCATCCTGCTGGTCCCTTCCTCACCCAAAAGAGTTCCTTTTCTGATTTTGTGATACATACACATACGTGCATACAGATAGATAGGTGATAGATGATTGACAGATGGAGAGATGATAGACAATATATATAAAATCTAGATGCTGCATGAGGTAAAACACAGAATTCTTTGTCTCTCTTATCTTCTTTTGTCCTCCCCCCCACTTTAGACCCTTCTCTCTTCACACAGCCCCACTTCACTTTCCTGTCATATCTTTGTGTGTTCCTTATACTGGGGGAAATGGGAAGCTGATCTTTTTGAGTCTGGTTTATTTTGCTCAAAATAAAGACCTTCAGTTCCATCTACTTAACTACCAACGGTATGATATCATTCTTTGTTCTGACTGTGTCTACACACCACATTTTCATTATCCACTAGATATTCATGAATATCTAGGCTGGTTCTACTCCCTGGCTACTGGAATAATGCAGCAATGAATATGGACATATCAGTGTATCTGTGGTATGATGACTGGGTGCCCTTCAGGTATATGCCCAGGAGTGGTGTAGCTGGGTTTTGTGTTACTTCTATTTCTAGTATTCAGAGGAACCTCCATACTGATTTCCATAGTGGTGGCACCAAGTTTACATTCCCACCCTCTGTGAATAAGGCATCCTTTTCCCCTCTGTCCTCTCCAGCATTTGTTATTATTTATTTTCTTTATGGAAGTCATTCTGACTCAGAAGGAATACAGGGCAGCTGGAAGAACAGGTCAGGAGTCTGGCAGCTCACAACCATCTGTAATGAGATTTGGTGCCCTCTTCTGGTGTGTTGGCATACATTTCAGAACACTGTATATATAATAAATAAATAAATCTTAAAAAAAAAAAAAAAAAAAGGTAGAGAGCTGGGGGGTGGTGGCACACACTTTTGATCCCAGTACTCAGGAGGCAGAGTCAGGAGGATCTCTGTGAGTTTGAGGCCAGCCTGGGCTACAGAGTGAGTTCCAGGAAAGGTGCCAAAGCTACACAGAGAAACCCTGTCTCAAAACAACAACACAACAACAAAAAAGTAGAGACTGATTGGAATTTATGGGGGTGAGTTAGTGGGACATATTTTAAAGACAATTTGAAATTTTGGGGGTCAGGAGAAAAATACAATGTATTTTGCAAAGAAAAATTAGTAATAGTGTTTGCTCCATAGCAGGCACCTGAAGTATGACAATCCTTTTTGGACATCTTAGCTACTGCCCCTGTTGTGATGAAAAGCTTGATAAAAAATCTTTTCTTTTAAGCAGCCAACATTGTGAGCCCCATGAGAAGGCTAGACCACACTACACCATGGCTGCTACCTCAGCATGGTGTTGACAGGGCTGTCTTGTAGGTTTTCAATGATGTTTATCTGGCAAGTGAATGAATGGATAGTAATAACAAATGCAGAATCCTAAGAAGTAAATTCTACACACACACACACACACACACACACACACACACACACACACACACACACACACCTCTTCTTGAGACAGGATTTCGTGTTTCTCTGGCTGACCCTGAATTCGCTGTGTAGCTTAGACTGTCCTTGGCCTTCTGATCCTCCTGCCTCCACACCTCAAGTGCAGGATTACAAGTAAATTCTTTTAAAAACATGCCAGGCTCAGAAGTAAATTCTTTTAAAAACATGTAGGTACATGGAAATAGAAAGAAAAAAAAAACTGGATTTACATGCTGACGACAATGCTTATCTCAGTGTGCTGACTTGGGGGTTGTTTTAACTGCTTGCCTTATATTTCCTGTTACTCTTCCATTTTTCTACAAGTTTCTTACATTTGTTTAACAGAAATATATATATATATTTTTTGTGAGGCTCCAAGATCTTGAAAGTTCATAAGGGCTTGTGTAAACTTTATGGCAATATTTTGCTGGTCATGAAGTCATAGTTTTATTTTGTTTTCTGAATACTCTGGTTTGTAACATCTGAAAACATTTTGGAAATGAACACCTCACTTGCATCTACCGTGTTAGGGTAAAGAGAAGGCCAAGTTAAAAGGAGAAGCTGTCAGAGACTTCTGTCATGGCAGAATCCTTAACTGGTGAACAAATATGTCCACAGTGACTTCATTTTTAAAATCTCCCTTGGTAGTACTGGTAATCACATCACCCGATGCTAGACAAGCCCTGCAAATTTCTTCTCCAGTGAGCCTATTGTGTTGGCTCTGTGGCTGTGATGGTTTAGCATGATCAGTGATTTGACTAGACTTGAGACCACTTAGGAACTGAATCTCTGGGCAGCATGTGAAGGCATTGCCAGAGAGATTAAACTGAGGAGGAGAGATAGACAGTCTGGGCAGCACTGTCCCATGAGGTGGGGGCGGGGACTGACTCAAAAGAAGGAAGTGATCAGAGCGTCAGCATCCATCTCTCTCTGCTTCCGTGCTGTGAATATGATGTGACCAGTCCTTCACATTCCCCATGTGGCTTCCCCACCATGATGACCATAGCTTGTAATTGTGAGTCATAACTGCTCTGTAGGATATTGTCAGTGCACTGAGTAAAGTAACTAACACAGCGACTTCACATAATTATTTTTCAGTGACTAAGAGCATCTTCTCTTTTCTCCTCCCACTTCCCCTCCCTCTTTTTTTCTCCACAATATCTATGCACACAGCTCCAGCTTGCCTGGACTCATCATCCCCTGCCACAACCTTCCAGGTACTGGGATTTGGGGCATGCACAGCAGTGCCTGGGCAGAGATACACGTTTCTTACGCTAGTTTCAAAGAGAACAAATAAGAAAGCAAGAAAATCAGAGCCCAGAGGCTGTAGCATCTTTGCAGGGGTTTTGATACTTACAGGTGAATGGCAAGTCTTAGTTGATTTGATAGGGAAGTGCTTTGAACTGTCTCTGTTAACTAATATAGGACCTGGTCTGAGTCTAGGGATAGCCCAAGGAGACTCAGCTTTGGGAGAGGACAGTCTCGGGGCCTCTTTCAACCTCTGGTCCAGGATAGGGAGAAAGATTTGCTACAGGAGTAGACAATCCCAGTCCCATGTGGGAGGGCAAAACTGTGAGCCCTGGCTTGAGTGGAAGGACTCTCGTGAACGATACCACTTAGGTTCACGGGATGGAGAGTACAGAAGGGGCGGAGGGTTGTCTGTGTCCATTCAGAGACTTGGCTTATGATTCGGATAGAGGGCTGTTAGTCCATTATATGTTACTCTAACAAATTACCTGGATTTGGATGCTACATTACAAACAGTTTATTTAGATCACAGCTCTGGGGGGTTGCAGGGCAGGACACTGGCATCCCAGTAAGGACTTCCTCACCGTCACCATGATGAACACAGGCAATGGGCATCAGGCACGTGCAGACGATCCAGGTGTATGGAGTGGCCTCACTTTTTTACAGCCCACTCTCAAGAAAACTCACTCATTCATGAGACCAGCATTTATCCTTTATGAGGAAGGTGCCCCAGTCACTTCCCACAAGTTCACCTCTTAAAGCTTCCTTCCTCCTCGATAATCTCACCATTTCCCCATGGGGAGTCCACAGGAGCTACAACCACGTGAAATGGCCCTTAGCCACTTCTGTACTAGAATCTCCTGCAGACCACAGGAGGTGTGCTGGTAGTCACTGTGCTGGTGGTCACCTCACAGGTCTGGCATTTAATCATCCTCTGCTTTAACAGTGCTTGGATGGTTCCAGCAGTGACCTTCACAGGCAGGGAGGTCTCCATGGCTCCCATATGCATTATTCCTGACTGACATCTCATGAGGCAGAGCAAGTCCCCATCAGGTTTTCATTCTTTTCAGAGTTTGTGGCACAAAGTTGAATGTTTTTCAGAAAAGAATAAAATGTCATGTGTTCAAAGGATTGTTTACAAAGAACATCATTGCTTCTCTGGGTTCTTTTATAAGCAGAAAACATGAGCTAGGGATTGTTTGTTTTTGTTTTTGTTTTGTGTGTGTGTGGGTGGGGGGTTCTTTTGTATATTTTGAGCAAAGGTGATGAAATCTAGGCTCTCACACATACTAGGCCAGTGCCCTACCACAGAACTGCATAGTGACTCCAGACTTCACTTTTTTTTAAATAGGAAAATCTACAAAAGCAAAACATACTTATTTCCTCCGAGCTGTGATTTCTAGTGAACCTATTTACTTGACCATTTTAAACATGATTTTAATTGCTGTAGGTGGGAAATGAAGAATATATAGTATTTGGATAAATCCTTTTCTGACAGGTGCTTGTCCTTCTCATTGTTTTCTCATTCATTTGTGTGTGTGTGTGTGTGTGTGTGTGTGTGTGTACATACACTGTCATACAAACTACATGTAATTTAAGAAATTAAAAACAATACTCCAACTACATTTGTCTTTAACTTCAGGGTAGATTTTGTGTTGGATGCTATATTAGTGACTTAAGGAAGGAAGGACTTATTTTGTCTCATGGTCCATATTGTGGGAAGGAAAAAGGAAAACAAAATCAGCCTAGAGATACTTTACACACAAACATACCCAATGTTGCCAAGTGGTTCAAATTTAGGGGATATGTGATGTATGTAGGTTAAAATGCAAACTCAAGGCCTCTCCATCCCTGTATTCGTGTACTCATAATTTACTTCCTGTGACTAACGGAACACTTGCTAGGTATCGGACTGCACTGGGTTTGGGGCATAGACACAGGACAGTTTCCCAGGCTTGAAAGACCCGGCAGTCAAGTGAGGAAGAGAAATGAGGAGACACTTATCCTGGGAGGAATGATGGCTGACTCGTGCTCAATAGGAAGTCCTGTGGCTCATACAGGAAGGATGTCAACCCCATCTCGAAGGCTCCGAAAGCCAGGGGTGGCTCCTAGAGGAAGCAACCCTCATCAGAAGTTAAAAAAAAAAAAAAAAGCATTGCCCAGGCAAGAAGACACAGTGAAAACCTTCTGAGCAGGAGAACCGACCTGCACGAGGCCCTGGAGTTGAGTGAGATGTGGAGCCTAAGGAAGTGGGGTCTGAACCAAGAAGATAAAGAGGCTCGAGTGGTAACTGTGTGAGGCAATTACAGCCAGCACCTGAGGCAGCAGCTGAATGCCCCATCCCCCACTAGCATCCTGTATCAGCCTTCATGGAGTCTCCCAGAGCAACTGGGAGCTGAAGGCAAAGGGAAAAAATATGCATTCTTATATGCATTGACCACAAAATATGCCTATATGTGATCCCAGTTCTACAGTCAGAACATAGGACTCCAGATGGGATGCAGCTGGGGGTGGAGTCTTTGCTTAGCATGACTCAAGAAAGGAAGAGCGCAAGTGTGTACTGTATGGAATCTGCGACAGAATAACCCAGTGTCATGAATCACACAGCAGCCTATCTATATTTTCTTTTGAGACATCTATTCTAGGTTGGCCTTAAAAGTGCTATGTTGTAGAGAATGCCCTTGAACTCTGGGAGAGCACTAGGATTGGAGGTGGCCCCATCACACCTGACTTATATGGCGTTGGGGCTGGAACCTGGGCTTTGTGCTTGCTAGGCAAACATTCTACCAACTGCGTGTGTGTGTGTGTGTGTGTGTTTTCGGGATTTTAGTCTAAAGACAAAACTGGAAAGGTAAGCCTGTCAATGAAAGAAGCAAAGAGAACTGGGAGTCTGGACTGTGTAATGAGACCACAGAGAACTACTAAAAGGCTTTAGACAGGTTTTTAACTTAGTCCACACCATACTGTTGCAACAGAATCCCCAAGGCTGTGGAATTTATAGAAAGAAGGTTTATTTCCTGCAGTTCTGGAACAGGGAAGCCTGTGGCTGAGCTCCACCTGGTGAGATTCGCCTTGCAGCTCATTGCGCGTGCGCGGCAGAAGACAGCTAGGGAAAAGGCTCATGCACGTGAGCAGGGATGGCAAACTCACTTTTCTAACATGCTCATCTCAAGACACAGGCATGAATCACTTCCTAATGGTTCTTCTCCTCACTATTGCACAGAGAATTCAAAACTTTGACACCCCTGTATAAAGGGACCAAGTTTTATGGTTTAGAAATACATGCTCCCTGCAAATTTGAGGCCTCATATGGAATGTTACATCTGCAATAAAAACATCTGGATTAATTGTCACCAAAATATCAGAGAAGTTGTTAATTAGCTTTATAACATGATTTACAAAGTCCCTCCCTGAAAATGAAAAATCCGCATGGAAGCATGTGTATGTTTGTATATGTCTGGTGGTAAATCTGAGTATACATTAGGCAAAAACATTCTCTTCTGTTTTTGCTAGCAATCACTTGCTTTTTGAGATTCTCAAAGAATTGTCTGAGTACATTGATGGCTGTCAATCACCACAAGGCATAGATTATAGAGGACATTGTTTTCTATCCAAAGAATAAGAAAACAGATTGCAGAAATTAAGAAAAACCATTAAGCAAGAAAAGAAAGAGACTTGGCTGCTTAGGAATCTAGCCTACCTTATGTCTGCAAGTCCTTCCTTCTGCCTGGACATCCTTCCTTCCAGGGCCCACTGCTCCTCAATAGTCTCTTGGCCCAGAGAAAGCTCTGCTGAGACCTTTCTGGCTTCCCCGATACCTGCAGTCTTCCTTTCCTCTACATCAGTCAGTGACCCTGCAACCTGAGACCACGTGACACCACCCAGAGAATGGCTTCAAACAAAACTGTAGATTCAAGAGGTCTGGACCAGGGCTGCCAACTGCCACAGGTGCTGGCTATGGAGTCCAATCTCAGAGAACACTGCTCTAGGTCAGGGTTTGTTTTTAGACTCCAATGTGGAAGCAGATGGCCCTGGAGTCTTGCTAAAAACACTGTACCTTCTCAGCCACCCAGCCAGTGATTCTCAAAGGGGCGGGGTTTACTTCAGAAGCATATGAGGTCAATATCTGGACATTTTCAGTTGTGAAATGGTGTGCAGGTGTGGGTGTGTTTGTGTGTCTATACTACTGATTGCTATTGTCCTCTACTGAACTGAGAGCAGACAGTCTGAAATATTCTACAATGCACTAGATAGCCTCAGAACCAAGAAATGTCAGCCTCATGAAACCCTGATCTAAGCCAACCATTTTGGAGGCCATGACCATTTACTCTTGCGTGGAGACTGTAGTTTCTTGAAATCAAAAAGCCAGTCTACATACATACTACTCCCTCCCCATCACTTCCCAATGCCCAGCTCAGTGTTTACTACACAGTGGGCACACAGGGAAACCTGTTTATACTCAACACTTGGGTCATTGAAAGCTCAGGGTCTCAGTGTTCCGCACACATTGGAATGACCTGGGGTTTGTAAAGCGCCAGGGCAGACTGATTTTATTGTTGTGTACTCAGACCTGAGCCACCTTCCTACTGAGAGCCTGTAAAGCTCCTCAGGTGAATCCAGCAAGCAGAGAAGATTGGCAGCCCTTGCAATCCAACCCTGCTAGTCACTAATCCAGAGCAAAAGTTGTGAGTAAGAGCAGGATTGTTGTAGGTAGGACTGCAGCTGGAGAAAGCCTGTTCCAAAGTAAGTTAGGCTAGTGCCGTGCCATTCAGTCCTTGGGCCGCCATGAGTCAGGCACTATGTAATGTACTAGGTACAAAAAGCTGAGAAGCTGGAAGGCTGCACCATCGTACAAGAGGAAGTCGGCTGTGAATGACCCAGTAAGTGCTGTGGTGGGCACATGTATAGAGTACCAGAGTCACACAGAGGAAGTGTCACAAGAGAGGAAAAGAATTACCCTAATGAGAGGGCTCAGGGGCAATTGGGTAAGGGTTCTTGGAGGCAACATCCTCCAGCGGGATGTTGCTGGGCAATGTCAAGTGTGCAGGCATGGGTTGGACTGGCTGGCGTTAAAGGAGTCAGAAAAAGTGGGGGAGGGGGATGAAATGGCTATTGGTGAAGCCATTCATGGAGGGCTTTGTGCATAAAGTTTGGGTGGTATGGGAAGAGATGGCCTACCTGCAATGCTTGCCTATCCTTAACGGTGTTTAAGCAGAGAAGTGCTTGGAGTTTACTAAACACCCACACCTTGGAGCCATAACTGAACAATGAACAGGAGAACTTTGGGTTGCGTTCTAATTCTCCAGGCTGTGCCAAGCCAGTGTCCTGTGGCCAGCACCTCAAGCTTGCCTCCCTCTTGCTCCAGGGCCCTGGAGTTGAGAGAATAATAAATTGTACAAAAGAATGCATTGAGCTCCAGAGATTGGCCAGGCTGCCCAGAGCCTGCCCCGTGGTCACTTCCCCTCTGCCCTCCTGAAATGCTAGCTACAGCAAGTCTGATCCCACCAGACAGCTCCTGTCTGAGTATTTCTCCATTACTGATGGACATTTTTGGACAAATTTGCTGTCTTTTTGACAGCCCTCGCTACTTTGGCCTTACCTCCTCCATAGCCACATCTACTTCCTTAGAAGGCCTCTGCATTCTACTCCATAGATGGAAAATAAACAGCAGGACAGGAGCTGGGGGACCTGATTTGCAGCTCCAAGCCCTGCCAATAGAAGCCAGGCAAGAGCAAGATGGCCAAGGATAGCAAGGAGGGAGAGAAAGCGACGAGCCCCACTGCGTTTTGAGGTGGAGATTTCTGCTCAAGTGAGGTGGGGAAGTGTGGCTGAGGTTGGGATCCTTGGTGCATCTGGTACACAGATGTCAGGGCCATTGGTCATTAGCATTGGCCTAGAGCACAACAAGCAATGTTCTACCCCAGGCTCCAGAACTGAAAGCATTTTAGTGACTGCCCTGTCACGCTCACGAGTACCTGTATGTGGAAATTTCCAAATACCCAGCAGCTGCTTCCCAAATTAGCACACGGAGGCTTATATTAATTATAAATACTCAGGCTTATTACTAACTAGTTCTTACACTTAACCCATAATTCTTCTCTATGTTTAGCCACGTGGCTTGGTACCTCTTCTCAGTAGGACATTCTCATCTTGCTTCCTCTGCGTCTAGCTGATGACTCCTGACCCCACCCTTCCTCTTCCCAGCATTCTTAGTTTGGTCACCCTGCCTACACTTCCTGTTTGGCTACTGGCCAATCAGTGTTTTATTAAACCAGTTCGAGTGACAAATTATTACAGTGTACAAGAGGATTGTTCCAGAGCAAGGATCCTCAGCATGTCTGTTCTGCTTCCTTCAACTCTCTTGTTCTTCCCTATGCTACAGTAGACAGTCGACTAGACAGCCACTGTCGTGGGTGGACCCAGGACATCCTAACCTTTATGTTAAAATGAAGTTGTTACACAAAGAAAGTTTGATGTTTCATTTTGCATATAAAAAAAAAAATAATAACCAGAAGCTGGGCAGTGGTGGCACATGCCTTTAATCCCAGCACTTGGGAGGCAGAACAGGGTGGATCTCTATGAGTTGGAGGCCAGCCTGGTTTACAGAGAGAGATCCTGGACAGGCACCAAAACAACACAGTGAAACCCTGTCTCAATAATAATAATAATAATAATAATAATCATCATCATCATCATCATCATCATCAGAATATAATGGTGATGCCCATTGCTGATGAGACTAAGATTACCCACATTTGAAAGGAAATGTGACAGATGACCATAGATGTTCTTAACCTTTAATCCAGTACCGAGTCAGACAAAAGGCACGCACACAGAGATGTCCTGAGAGCAGTATCCCAGGTGCTAACCACAGACAAGTTAAACATCAACAGCAGAAACGCTTGGTCAAATTGGGGCGTGTCAACAGAAGTCACCATTAAGACCCATGACAGAGAATAATTAGGAAATTAAGTAAAAACGAAATTTGGTATTCAACTAGAACTGTGTTGTTCAGCTGCAAGGAGGAATCTGACCAGAGCAATGCCAACACAGGGGTCATTTTCTCAAAAACTAAGAAACCTAGTTTGTAATGTTGGCCAAGGACCAACAGCTCTGCCACTCTCTTGAGAGCTCCACCTTGGCCATAGGAAACTCTAGCCATTGTGTCTAGGTGCCACAAAAGAAGGAAGAGCAAGGGGTGCTGGTGATAAGGCTTTCCCAGAGCCTCCGTGAAGCCACCCTTCTGTCCTGCCATACGTGGATACCAGGCAAAACCCACCCCCAGCTGTAACAGACAACAGGCAGCAGGATGAGCTAAACAATTTGCCAGCTTGGGTTCATCTCTTGGGACTGGGCACATCTCCCTGGGAACAAAACTGGGCAAGAAAGAGTGAAGGAGACCATAAGAACAACCGTATTTCTCAAAAGACAAGACTAGGTTACAGCTCAGATCTGCAGTGTGTGTCCCCAAAGGGCCTTAATAGAAAGAAGTTAGATCATTGAGTATGTGTCCTTGATGAGATACTGAAATCCTGTTTCCCTCCCTCTTTCCCTCCCTTTCCTCTGTTCTCTCTCTCTCTCCCTCTCCCTTTCCTCCCTCCTTCCTTCTCAGTACCATGAAATGAAACAACTTTTGCCCTACCACACACTCTCCAGCAAGACACTATGCCTAGGTGTGTACCCCAAATCCATAGAGCCAACCATAGACCAAAACCTTGGAAACCATTAGCCAAAATCAATCGTCACTTGTTTTCATCCCAGATGTTTTGCCATACAGGTGCAAGCTGATTGGCCCAGACTCCTGTGATCACAGCTGTGTCAATCTATGTATGCATCGGAATGAGGTTTGGTCAGAGAGAAAGATGCTACATAAGTTTGCTGTGATGTAGGATAGCCTGTTTCCACCACATTTTCTGTGGTGTTTCCACTATATCTTTTTAAAAAGGAAGCAAGTCTTTGGTTTGGAATCAAACACACCAGAAAAAATATATATTCAGCATCACAAAAAAGAAAAAAAGAGTTTCATTTCCTAAAGCTAGTAGTTGATCTGTCCCTCCCCATAAGGTAGCTATTCTTTTCAACCTGAAACTATTATGTTCATGTGGCTAACTATATTTACCCTCCAGACCCTCCTTCTGCAGTTGTGGCTTTTCAGACCTCCTGTTTGCAAATGCTCTATTCCTGTTCTGCAGGCTGGTGGCCAAACTCCCATCTTAACACCTGTCTCCCTCTTGCCTGTCAGAGTGGGGGTATGAAGATGTTTGTCAGGCTCACTGCAGGTGACACAGGTCCCTGGGAGGGCTGCACACGGAAGCCCCACTGGTCTCTGGCCAAGAGTTCTCATGTTGATGGTGTTTGTTTTGTCTTGTCTTGTCTTGTTTTGTTTTGTTTTTGAGGCAGGTTCTCAATGTGCATCCCTGGCTGACCTATGTAGACCACTATGTATGTAGCTCATGATGTAGACCAATCTGGCCTTGAACTCACAGAGATCTGCCTGGCTCTGCTTCCACAGTGCTGGAATGAAAGAGGTGTGCCAGCAAGTCCAGCTGCAACCAAAAGTTATGTGGAAATTCCTGCTTTGGTTAGGGGATCAGCTAAGTGATCCTCAGGATTTCTTCTAACACAAAGTTCTCCCTTCTATGGGTTGAGGGCTGCCACTTAAACAAACCAGAAGGGGTTTTCTCCACTGATACCGAAGGATGGTTCTAAAACTCAATTTGGAGACCTTACTTTTCTTAAAATATCTGGGCTGCAGGGCTGGAGAGACATCTCAGTCAGAAAATGCCTTGCCTTGCAAGCATGCGGATTCTGAATTTAATCCCTAAACCCAGGTATGGTGGTGTGTGCCTGGAATTTACTGGGAAGGTAGACACAGGTGGATCCCTGGGGCTCATTAGCCAGCCAGCCAGCCCAACCTAGATGGCAAGTTCTCCAAGTGAAAGACCCATGGCTTTCATACATGCATTCATATATGCAACACACACACACACACACACACACACACACACACACACACACAGAGAGAGAGAGAGAGAGAGAGAGAAAGGGAGAGAGAGAGAGAGAGAGAATTGTGGTTTGCCAAGTCTTTGATAAACAAAAGCATTCAGAGGTTCTGCATTTGACTTGATAAACACAAAGCAGCCTAGGGAAAAACAGCAGCCCTCACACTGATACATTAGATGATGTCTGCTTTCTGCTCTGCCTCTCCTTCCTTCCAGCTGCTTTCCCACGGGGTGGTACCTGGTGAGACTCCATCCTTGCAGGCCTCACTTGACCCCGACAGCAGTTTACTTATCTTACATGCCTTCTTCCATATACAGCCTAAGTACCAATCTCCCAGCCTTTTAGAATTCCAGTTTCTTCCTCTTGACATCTAGCTAAGGTGAAAATAATTAATCCGTGCTGCACAGCTGCTCCTCAGTTCAGACAACCCACAGGCGTTCAGCCTGGAAACTGTCTTCCAGAATTAATTCCTGTAGATGGAGGTGCGGTGATGAGAAGTCTGCTCTGCCTCCAACTAAGGAGGTAGAGTGGGAAGGAAGACTGCTGTCTCCTGACATCTCACTCTTTGAGTTCTGAGGCGTTGACATCTGCCCTCCACTGGAGGGCTGCATCTGTAGGTGATTTAAAATCATGACCCCAGCCTGCTGGAGTTTTTGTTGCTTCATAGGAAATTTAAATTGGAGCTATTGCCATTGTTTAAAATTGTGAGGTTTCACATGTAAACCCAAATCTCAGGAGTCTCTCGAAGATGTGGCAAGCTCAGACTAGCTTTCCCATTAGATGCTGCCAGTGGAATGGGTACTAGAGTGGACCAGAATTTAACCCCTCTGTTATCATTGGCTGATTGATTGGTTGGTTGGTTGGTTGGTTGGTCCTGTAGATTGAACCCAGGGCCTCATGCCAACCAGGCAGCCACTGTTCTGCTGAGCTATCCTCAGCTGGAGCACTCTATGTAGACAAGAAGAGACTCCAGAAACATAACCTTCTGTCACTCCCCAAAGACTGAGGTATTGTGGCCACACATCAACTGACATCCCCCTTGATTTGTTCATTTGTCATACCTTCCTGGCTCCTGAGAACATTTGAGTTTTGCAACTTTGCTTTAAAGATGACACACAGTACCCTTGTCTCAAGGTGGCATATGATCCTAAAACTAACTGTGCAAGCTAAATCACATAGGGCAGTTTCAAAGTCAATAGGAAACTGGGTTCACTGGGTCACACCTGACCTGGGAGACAGAGGAAGAGTTTCCTCAAATGTGAGGCCTGCTTGGACTACAAAGTGAGTTCCAAGCCAGCTTAAAGAGTATGAGGTTGTGCCTCAGAACAGCTATTTGAAGACAGGGTTTCTCGGTGTAACCCTGGCACTTGCTGTCCTGGAACTTGCTTTGTAGACGAGGCTAGCCTCGAACTGAGAGATCCACCTGCCTCTGAACCCCCAAGTACTGGGATTAAAGGTGTGTGCTACCCTGCCCCATATCAAAACAACGTTTTTAAACATAGAAGGATGATGGCTGAACCGCAAACTTTAAAAACGTCCACCAGAACATCTGAAGCCCCTTTCTGAGTTATCAATGTACAGAGAAATGAAACTCCTTCAGACTTACTTACTATCTTGTAATTTAAAACATTAGAAACATCCCTAGCTGGGGCTGGAGAGGTGACTCAGCAGTTAGGAGCACTGGCTGCTCTTCCAGAGGACCTGGGTTTGATTGAGTGCCAGCACCTAATGGTGGTTTACAACTGTCTGTAATTCTAGGGGATTTAACACCCTCTTCCGGGCCTCTGGGGGCACCAGGCATGAATATGGTACACAGACATACATTCAGACAAAACACCTATACACATAAAATACTTTTTAAAATTTCAGTTAGATTGACCAAAAATAGAGTAGACTCTGCTTGCCTTCTCTGTATAATCTACCATGTAGCATGCATTTTTTTCTATGCCTGGACAAACTGCCATTCTCTTTTCTTTAAAAAAAAAAAAAAAAAAAATATTTGGTGGGGGTGGGGTGCCCATTTATCACGGCGTGCTTATGGAGGTCAGAGAACAACTTTCCTCTGGAGTCTGCTCTCCTACTCTGTGGGCATCCGGCATGCCACTCAGCTTGTCGGGCTCAGCAACAGCTGCCTCTACCCACGGCACCATCTCATCAGCCTCCTTCTTAAGTGAGGGTCGGCTTCCAGCATTTCATCCTTTGGGCTTTCAACGTCTCAAAATACACCTGAAAGAGATCTTTGGGGATTGTACACTCTGCTCATCAGACTCACATCCTCTGGTGGTAAGTCCCTTTATCCACTCAGCTCTGTCCATGCCCTAAATGTTTGTCCTTAGTCATTCCTCTGTCCATTCATTCTTCTTGGTGTTTTGAGACAGAGTCTTACTGTGTAGTTCCAATTGACCTTGACCTCACAATCTTCCTGCCTGGGTCCTGCTAAGATTATAGGCGTGCACCACTATTCCCACCCTGAGTGTGTGAGCTGAGGATTTTCCTCTGAGATGTCTTTCTCTTTTTCCTCATTGGCGGCTGGCTGTGGGTTTAGCTTCCTCTGACTGTGTGTGCAGAGTCTCTCCTGAGGGGCAGGGTCAACCTCGTGGTCAGCCAAGACTACTGGAACGCAGCAGGTGTTCAAAGGCTGGCTTCCAAAATTGTGCCTCTGTGGTTCCGCTTTGCACTTTCACCTTTGCTGGCCTGCTTCCTTTTTTTATTTTTAAGATTCTTAAAACAAAACAAAATAAAACTTTGTTATTCACTGCAATTTTTATACATGTATAAACTGGTCATATCCATCCCTCCAACTCCCTTTCAGATTTCCCCCAGGCACCCCAACATGTCTTCTTCCCGCCTTAAGGTCTTCCTCCCTACTTTTGCTTTTCTTTTTGTAACCTACTGAGTTATAGTGGGATGTTGGGGTGACCTTGTGCAGCGGGTTCATGACTGGGACAGTCCTGTCATACCTAGAAGACCGTATTTCACAGCTCTCCACCCATCCTCTCCTCTACAGTGTTCCCTGAGCTTTTGGGGATGCTGTAGCTAGCTAGCCCTTATTCTCAGCACATTGACCAGTTATGGGTCTTTGCATTAACTGCCACCCACCGCGGAAGAGGCTTCCCTGGCCGAGGCTGCACCTGCTTCCTCTTTAACAAAGATGTTTACAACATACCCCATGACTCTACCTTTGAAAGACAAGGAGAGGCAGCACCACCAGAGGCTCCTGATTGGTCGTTGCCGTGAAGGACATCTGCCACTTCTGAGGAGCAGAAGTGAATGCTTCAGTTCGACTCATTGTTACTCATTGTTAAGAACTGTAGCAATTAGGATTATGTTAGGAACTGGGGTTACCCGACTAAGGAGTACAAATAAACCCCTGAGTTGAAACAGCACAAAGTGAAGAGTGCCTTTGGTGTCTTTTGCATGACAAATTAGGAACCTTTGCAGGAGCTAAGATTTAGAATGAAAAGTTGAGGTCACCCTGCAAGGGGCCTCCAAGGGAGGGCCATCTCAGGTAGTGCCCTGTCCTGGGATTATTTGCTAAACCTGTAAAAACCTAATTCCCAAGCCTCATTCGTAATTCTTAGCAGAAACCTGTTAATACCACATTCAGACCACCAGGCGGCATGTCAGGGTACCTGTCTTCCCCAAAGGATCAGGCACAAAGAGCCTAATCTCTGAAAAGCTGATGGCGTATAGAAGCAAAACTGAAACTCTGCTTGCTAATTCTTCTTCTTTCTTCTCCTTGAGGTCTCCTCTTAGCCTAGAAACAAGGGACAGGGAATGGGGTCTGAGGCTGGCTCCTTAGAAAGTTCTAGAATGAGCAGGTTAGACCAGCTTGCCTAACTCTTCTTTAGCCAGCTGACTTTTGGCTGCTAGGTTTCCTCAAAACCTCTGAGTTGAGGTTTGAGAATGGATCTCGGGGGCAATAGTCATCACATAATCCAGACAAAAGAACTTCTCCTGGCTCTGAGACCCAGCACATTGAGGACCCACTGAAGTCTGATTGATTTCCACTTATGGGACATTATAGCTGGCCTTTGGCCATTGTCCATGGACTCTTAGACCTAGTGTGGGGACATGGTCAAAGTAATTAGCTAGTGGAGGTTTCCAGAATTCATGAATATGTGTTACCTGGATATAATGTCTCTTCTAGTACACTACAGGGCAAGCCTTACCACAAAAGGCTCACAGACAGAATTAAAAGTGTCCAGTCACATATATGGGGGAAGGGGCTACATGCACACAAATGTGGCAGGAGGTATTTTGTGTGCACAGAGGCCATAGAGGGAGCTCAAGAGTTCTCTTTTGTCACTCTCCTCCTTATCCCTTAAGTCAGTCTCTTACTGAGCCACAAGCTCACTGTTTTGAATAGGCAGGCTGGCCAGCAAGCCTTAGGAACCTCCAGTATCCATCCCTAATGCTGGGATTATAGGCACATGCAGCCATGTCTGTTTTTTTGTTTTTTTGTTTGTTTGTTTGTTTGTTTGTTTGTTTTGTTTTATTTTTTAACATGGATGCTGGGCAATCAGATGCAGGTCAGTGAGCTTGCAAAGCATGTGCCCTTACCCACTGAGCCATCTCCCTAGCCCCCATATACATTTTTACATCCATAAAAGTACACTTTAAGAGGTAGATAGGAGACCTGGTGAGAAACCATGAGAGTAAAGGTGGGAAGGGAGGATGTGCTAGCTGAAGGCAAGAGGGTACCAGCTCCCAGTCTGGAGTCTTTACCCCACGCATGCCCCATCACCCATCACTGGTGATGCTATGGTTTTAAAGGCCAGATGAGCTTTGGGCAAAGCGTCCACAGTCAGAAAGTGCCTGGGGTTGATGACAGCAAGGGTAGGGACAAGCTTGGCCTTGCCAAAGCCTTAGGTCATTAGTTAGACTTGGTACAAAACACAGCCGCCATGCTGGGTGGCACCGAAGGTTGGCCAGACACAGTGCCTTGTGACAGTGCTATATCAGTTCCTGTCTTTGGCTATGACAAAACATCCTAACAAAGGCATTTAAAGGAGGGGCTGTTTATTTTAGCTCAGAGCTTAAGGGGACATAGTCCGTGATGGCTGGAAGCACACGCATGTCACTGGTGTTGCTTGTTTTCAAGGACAAAGTGCCTTTTTTGGGTGTTGACTGCTCTTGTTGATTTATCTTTTGGGCATCCTTATCAGAAATGTTGTCTGTGGTTTTGAAAAAAAAAATACTAACCTAACAGAATTGATTTAATCTTGTTTTCTGGTAGGACTAGAAGTTAAGATCTTTGTCTTTTTAGGATGGTAAAAAGTCACTATCTAAAACTACATATTACAACAGGGATGTGTAGATCCATGCTTGAACATTGGTCTAGCATGCATGACACCCTGAGTTTGATGTTCAACACCAAAAAAGATAAATCCAAACCAGAAAGCAGTATGTCTACAGACATAATTCACGCTTGTGATCTCTCTCTCTCTCTCTCTCTCTCTCTCTCTCTCTCTCTCTCTCAATAGCTTTGAATAATGGCATTTCCTATGTATTAGGACCTTATTAAAAGCATCTAACTGACTCTTGCATCCTTCATACAGAGAGGAGAGGGTGACAACCTGTACCGATACTTCTGTGCCCCTCTCTGTATAAAATGGATGCAGTAGAAAAGTTTGTCAGGTGCTCCCAAAAAGATCTTTCTTTCTCGCACATGCATGTGAATATGTGGTGCATGTACATGATGTGCATGTGTTTGTCTGTGTGCAAACACGTGTGGGAGGGGTTCCTGTGCACCTGTGAGTATGTGTATAGACATGTGAAGCAGGGATTGAGAGTCTTCCTTAATCTCTCTACTTTACTTATGGTAGCAGGGTTCCTCACTGAACCTGGAGCTTATCCGTTCTGGCTAGTCTTGTCCTGGGATCCCTGGTTCTGCTTCCCTGGTGCTGGGGTTATAGTAGGCTGTCACAGCTGCCTGGCTTTTTACTTAGATGCTAGGGATCCAAGCTCCAGTCTTCCAGAGGCAAACACTTCACCTACTGAGCCATCTCTCCAGCACCTGAAGAAGGCTTAACAATAGGGCATGCCTTATTCAAAGGTAATTCTGTGCACGCACAAGCACACGTGTGTGTGTGTGTGTGTGTGTGTGTGTGTGTGTGTGTGTGAGAGAGAGAGAGAGAGAGAGAGAGAGAGAGAGAGAGAGAAACAGAGACAGAGACACAGAGAGGGAGAGATAAACAGAGATTTCACTACTGAAGTTCTTTCCACCTTTGCAAACAGTCCTTACTGAGCTATAGTTGATTATGTAGGAAGACATATTATGCACACACACTTTGGAATCTGACTCCCTGGGTTCTGTGTGGCAGAAACAATAGCTCACTGGCAAACTGCAACACTAGTGGGACCAGATCCTCAGGGAGCAGGAAAAGCAGGCAGGCGGAGTAGACAGGAATCCCTTCCCCTGGTGCGTGTGCCTGGCATCTGAACACGGCTTAAGCTCACCTCTCAATAATTCATTTTGCTCCTGGAGACAGCAGAACTCAAAGAGTCTGGGTCCAGGAAGGGGCAGCAACACACAAAACCCATCCCTTTTCTTGTTCTTTGTACAAAGCCAGCCTTCAAGGCACTTTATCTTCATTTTGTAAATGTTAGTAGTTCATGAATTTTTATCACACATATATTTTCCTTTCGTTACCAAAAGAAAATTTTCTGGAAGTTAGGAATTGCTAAAGCCCTCTTACTCTTGCCAAGGGTGGCACTGAGACAAACTCCTGGAGCTGGGGTCCTCTGCCCCAACCCTTCCTCCTATGTCAGGTGGCTGAGGCCGAGCCAGAGGCTGGAGACAGCTGTTCCCAGCTCCCTGTTCCAGTCAAGCTGAAGGACAAGGGAATCCCCTTCCATGCTTGGGCTTGAGCTACAAGGGGAAAAAATCCATTTATTGAGCATTTGCCAGGTTCCAGACATTCTTCTAAGTCTCTTACAGGTTTCATCTCATTGAATCATTCCAACAAGTCAATGAGGTGGGTGCTTCTGCGTCCTGTATTTACAGAGTCCAAATCTGTTGCGCAGAGAGCTTAAGAGACTTACCCAGGGTTATATGATTAGTAAGTCGGAGGCAGGGGTTAGGCCCTAGGCAATAAGATTCCAGAGCCTGTGGTATCATCACTAAGGCCAAACATTCCAGGATGGGGTGGGCCAGGGACACGGCCTCCTGTGATGGATAGCTATCCTTTATTCTGCAGCCACCTCGGGGACAGTGAAGATCCAGCTGCCCAGTCTGGTGCAACAGCAGCAGAGTAACAGCCTTTCCCTGCACTGGATTTTATAGTTATCTATTTCCTTCCTTACTGTGGAATCCCTTCCTTAGGGCAGAGGGTGTGTAGGGCAAGCAAGGATCTACACAGGTCGCTTTCGTTGTAGACTCCAATGTGGCTGCCCTGGAAGCGTGGCTGGGAAAATATTTGTTTGGTTGATAAGTGCTTTCTACTTTCTCAGAAGCCACTGGGGCCCCAGGATTCAGAGTGCACCCCGTGAGAGCTTTATCCCGAGATACAATTCTTTATAACCTTGTTGGTGCTCATCCAAATCCTACACCCTTTTGTTCAAACAGAGCAGAGCTAAGTCAATGGGGCACAGAGGAAAGAATTCCAACTATTTGGGAGTCAGCCCTGGTGTTGTATCTCATAGAGAGGTGGGGAAAGTTATCCCACAGGGAAGGGAAGTGGAGCAACCTGAGATAGAGAACTGGAACAATGAATGAATGTGGCCATTCAGAGACCCAGGGAAAGTACGTACCCCTGCTTTCCACACCACTGGGCGTGGCCAGTTCCCTCGGCTTCTCTTTGCCATCCTGGCTGGCTAAGGGATACACACCAAGGGAAGCCTCTGGTGTGTTGAAGGCTGAAGGGAGGCTAAGGTGTGGAGAAAAGTGCCGAGGCACTGTATTGGACCACACCTGCAATCCCAGCGCTTCAGAGGCTAAAACAAGATAACTGTTGTGAGTTTAAGGCCAGCTTAGATTACATAATGAGTATTAGGCTAGCCTGGGCTACTGAGTGAGACCCTGCTTCAAAACACCAAGGGCTGGAGAGACGACTTTGTCAATAAAGGTGTTTACCACCAAGCCCGAGTTTGACCATAGAGGACCCACATGGTGGTAGGAGAGAATTGACTTCCAAAAGTTGTCCTCTGACGTCTATACACGTGCCAAGGCATGAGCATGCCCCCATCCACAATACCTGCATATATACATATCTATGTAAATGTAATTTTACAATATTAAAGCAAACAGAACATTTGAAGGCACCGAGGACTCTCTGACAAGGCCCTTGTCCCTGCCCGCACCCGTGTGTAGCAGATGCTCCTACAGACCTTGCTCAGTCTCTGTCCCCACTACCCTCATTTTCTTTACCTCAGAGGTATGAAAAGCTGATCATTCTCCTAGCTCAACACCAATGGTTGCATCTGTGTCCATTGCAAGAGGAGAAAGCAGAGAGTGTGGGGGAACCACAGGCTTAGTTAGAACCCTATTTTCACACATGAGGGAGGTATATATCGCCATTTTAAAAATCCACTTATGGGCTAATGATCTGGTTCGTCAGGTAAGGACTCTTGCCAAGCCTGACAGCCTGAGTTCTATGCCCAGGATCCACATGATGGAAGCAGAGAACTAACTCCTGCAAAGTGTCCTCTGCCCTCCACATGCGCACTGCAGCATGAGCCCACCCACATACAAACCAAATTTACAAATGTAAAAGTCCATCTTTAAATAGTGTGCAGATGAGTAAACAAGTGTGCTGTCACATTTAATGCCAGCAGGTGTGCACACTTGGTTCAGTATTAGTAACAGAGAAGAGAAACTAGGAAGCTCCTTATTAAATGTAAGTCCCTGCATCTAGGCAGAGCTAGGGAGGAGACTTCAAAGCGACTTTTAGCAGCTCTTTAACGTCAGTATCAGCGTTGGAACAGTGAAGGGGAAGTTGGGTTTCATTGATTACTGGAGTCCAAGGAGCTTTGTGGGGTAGGATTTCCCAAAAATTCCTGTTGACAATATGTACTCTTGGAGTACCTGTTGTGAGACTGGGATGCCTTCCCTGGCCCCCTTCCCTCTGCTTATGGTGTCATGTGAGTGGCGAAAACATGGCCTCTTGCCTGACAACAGCATTTACTTTCTATGATGGACCTATTTTTGTTCCCATCATGAAAGGAAGAGTGCTGGTCGAGGAAGGAGTCACTTACACAGCTGGCCAGTGGCCACTTGAGAAGTGGAGTTGTGTTATCAGTTTTTAAAACCTGTGCTTTCAGTCAAGCTATATGGACAAGGTGCGTTCCAGTGCTCACCCCTGAGTTGGGACTCTTGGAATGAAAACCCATCATATGGATGACAGGCAGACCCATCCCTTTGGTCCCAGCATGGTGAGGGGAGTCCTAAGAGCCAGGCTTTCCCTTCTCCAGCAAAGCAGAACCAGAGGAATTCCCAAGAACCTGTATTAATTCTTGCCCTGAGTTCTACCACTGAGCATAGGAAGTAGGTTTCATTCCCATTAATCCCCTGGGGCCATTTCCAAACAGAAGATCCCTGTGTGAGGTAGACACAGTCTAATCCAGTGGTGTAGGCGTACTGATGTGGCTTGGGAAGACTTGGGAGAGGGCATGGTCTCTCTCATGGGACAATGCACAGTGTAACCTTTCAAAACAAGAGAAATAAGCTCACGTGGGACTAAAAGTCAGAAAAAAAAGGCTGTCTCGTGTCTAGCCAGGCAGCCTATTGTGGGTTGCCTCTTTGGTCTTTGGTTCCCCCAAGTGTGGACTGTGTGGGAAAGGAGAAAACCAAAGGTCTCAACAACATACAAAATCCAATCATATCTAGTTATGAAAATGTAAAACTGAGCCAGGCATGGCAGCACTCTCTTATAATTCTGGCACTTAGAAAGCAGAGACAGGAAGGTTGAAAATCCAAGGCCTACCTAGGTTATATAGCAAGAAATTTAAAAAAAAAAAAAAAAAAAGACAAAATGACAACAAATATATAATTTTGTGGGTTTGTTTGTTTTTTTGTTTGTTTGTTTTGAGATAGGGTCTCTGTACATAGCCCTGGCTGTCTTGGAATTTGCTGTGTAGACCAGGCTAGCCTCAAACTCACAGAGATCCACCTGCCTTTGCTTCCCATGCAATGGGATTAAAGGTAAGCACTATCATTCTTGGCAATTTTGTGGGTCTTCATTACCTTTATTGGCAATTCTAGAATTAGACAGCAGCCTGAACCTCAAGTAGTTGAGCACACTGCCTCAGCACGTGGACAGGTTATATTTATAGCCAGAGCGAAAATGAAGTAACCTACAGAGACTGAAGTGAACTGAGTGCACTCGTACCTGTCTCGTGTGGACGTGGTTTGAACCTTCAGCACCGCACCTGTTCAAGGCTCAGCCACTTGTTGCTAGAGCATCACAGTCTGCTTACACGCGCATGAGGATACAGTTCACTCTGTCCAGAAAAGCCTGGCCAAACTTCAGACGTGCACAGAGCAGCAGAAGGTGAAGCTACATTCAATTCAACGGTGCAATTACCCCTTAGAAAGCGATAGAAAATGTGGAAAGGCCCATTATACCTGAGAGCTGGAGCTGGGGAGTTAGCTCACAAATAGGAAATCCAGCTCCCAACCTTCCCACTGGGACCTCCTCAGGTCATCTGTGCCTGAGAGGCTGGTGTTGCTATGAACCAGAAAAAAACTAACACTTACTGGACATGGATATGTTGTCCCACTTCATTTTTAGAGTATTTTTTCTTTACATTTTAAAACTAATTTTTAGTTAGCTTATAAAGAAAGAAATTTCATTGTGAGATTTAGATGCATATATAACATTATTTTTGTTTTTGTTCACTCCCCACTGCCCTTCCTTCCCCCTCCACCTCTCGCTGCCCCCTTTCTTCCTCCAAACCATACCCCTCCCCTATTTTTTACATCTTTTCCATCACCCTCTCCTGCTCCCCTCCCCCTGACCCTAAGATGAAATATACCAGACTCAGAAAGACAAACACTGCATATTTTCTCTTACGTGTAGAATCTAGATTTTTTTCTGAAGTATTAAAATAGAGGAGGATGCTTAGAGAGGTAAAGGGGAAGAGGGTGAGCACAGCCAGAGTCTGTTGTAAAAATGTCGTGATAAAGCCCAGTGCGTTGCACAATTGATTTATGATGGCTAGGGATTTTCAAAAACAAAAGTGAATTTAAAACTGTGAAATTTGTCAACCTCTTGTCAACTCTCTGAAGCCCAGAGAGAGGGATAGGCCTAACACCGCACAGCAGGAGCTTGTAGATGAGCAAATGTATCTCTGCCAAAAGCTTGAAAAACAGATTCCTCTTCACTGTGCTCCCTGCAGCCACTGCAGTGGGTTCAGCATTCAGCAGAGAAGTTTTCTCATCCCATGGAGGAGGAGGAGGCTCTGTCCTCGCCATAGGCAAGTTGAGCCCTGCTTTTCCCTCATAGGCTCATCGCAAAATAAACAGCCAACCCCACTGTCCATCTGGCCATAGAGACATGACTGACATTCAGGGTGGTTACCCCAAACCTAGTGTGCATCACATGACTCTAGATTAATAAACGGAGTGAAGAGAGATACTTCTGGGGCAGCTCAGTGAACATTCTACTTTCCTTTCCTAAGCTGATGTCTTCAGTCCTCGGAACTGAGTAACTGGGCTCTCCAGAGCAAGCTGCTTCTAAAGATCCAAGGCAGACTCTCACCCAAATGTGGCTGCCCTCTCAGCTGGATCTTGCTTTTTCTTTCTCTTGAGATTTTTATCAAAAGTGCTCTTCTTTATAGTTCCCAGATATTTATGTCCTGTCCAGTGTACAGTTAGCAAAGATATTTTTCCCCATTCTGTAAACAGCCTCCTTGCTCTGCTGAGGGTTTCTTTTGCTGTGTAAAGCTTTAGATTTCATACAGTCTGTTTGCCAATTTGAGGGATTGTTTCCTGTGCTGCTAGAGTCCTCAGACAGTCCTGCATGTCCCTATGGCTTGGAATGTTTGGCTTTGCTTTCCTGTAACAGTTTCAGGTCTTATCTCTATGCTGAGTGAAATAAACCATATTCAGAAAGAAAAATATCACCATGTCATATGCAGTGTGTGGGAGGGGGGGCGCAGGATGCAAAGGATGTGAAAGTGGGAAGGGGGCTGTGAGAGGGGAGCAAAGGCAGAGGGACAAGAGATGGTGATAGAACACACGTGACAGGAAAGTAGAGGAGACCACTTTGGGAGAAACATGGTGGGGGGAGCCATTAAGAAACCCATTTCTTTGTAAAACAAAAAAAAAAGGGAGAAGAAAAGGATAATTATAGAAAAATATTTTATGCTGGTGGTTAAGGACTTTGTTTTTTAATGGAAGGTGTTTATCACACATGACTCCTGAGTTTTCTTACATTTGAACATGAAATATGAGAAGATGATGTTTTGTTTCAGTTCTGGAGATTTCTTTCTGGTCTTAGTGTTCAATGTTTCAGCTAGACCTGCCTTTTGAAAGAAGGTGAAAGTGGCCTCCCTCAAGTTCCTCATTTGAAATTAAACATTCACCTTTTTTACAATTAAAATGGCATATACATACAAAAAAGGAGTATGTGTTTATTGTAGACTTCATTTGAGACAGGATCTCACTCTGTAGCTCAGGCTGGCCTGATCTCAGTCTATAGCCCAAACTGTCCTAGAACACATAATCCTCCTCATCAGCCTCCCCCGTGCTGGGGTAGTAGGCATAAGCCATTATGCCCAGCTCACTGTAGACTTCTTAGAATGTTCAGACTAGTTTCACAAAAAAATAAAAGAAAGAAAATTTGTAATTGTACCACAATCTTAGGTTTCTTCTTTATATATCTAGTGCTTAGTCTCCACAGAGCTGGTATCACACAGGAGCCATAAAACTTCCTTAAGATTATGTCTTATAGTGATGTTTAGTAACAATGTTTAAATCTTTACAAGCATCCATCACATGGTTGCATCATATTTCAATGTCTAGATGAACCACACTATGTAACTCTTTCCTATTGTTATACTTGGTTGTTGGCAAAGTTTGTGCCATTCCAGAAGATAGAAAGTCTGAAATCTTGGGGCTGGCAGAGTTGGCTTCTTCTGAGAGCTCTGAGGATGTATGTGGTCCATTCCTCTCTGGTTGTTTCTGGCAATACCCACCAAACCTTGATATTCACAGCGTTATAGACACATGGGTAATTTGTTTGGGTTTACATTCCAGTGACACTCTCCCTTTGTCTCCATGCTATCTTGTGAAAACACCAGCCAGGACAGAGTTTACTCCAGTAAGACTTCACTGTAACCTACAGCAATCTGTTTACAAATGTGTTTCCTCTCTGAGTCCCCTTGGATTAGTCTCAGAACAAAAATCTATGCTGCTCATGACAGATTGCGAAAGTGTCCATACACGTCTGGAAAGTTGGCTCAGCCGTTAAGAGCACTTGTTGCTCTTGCAGAATAACCAGGCTTTATTCCCAGCACCCATATGGTGGCTCACAACTTTCCCTTGACTGACTTCTGAGGGCACTGGGTATGCTTATGGTGCACAAACACACATGTAGATAAAACATTCATATAGAGAGAATAATAAAATGAATCTAAAAAGTTAAAATAAGAGAAGTATCCTATGGAGAGAGGCTGGTGACAGGGGAGTAGCCCTGTGGAATAGGGTAGGGTTACTTTTCTAGCCTGCTCACCTTTCTCCCTGGGAGGGTAGGCTTGAACTTATGGTTGGCCATGGACACTAGGCTCAGCCAGCAGGTGAACACAGCTGGAAATTGTTAGGCAGAACTTCTTTTTCTTTGACTTTAAGTTCCCGTGTGGAAGAAAACACATTTTAAAAGACCCTTATCTGCCACTCCCTAGCCAGTCATCCTCTGTGACAGATGAGTGGCCTAGCTATGAGCATGCTCCAGTCAACCCTTTTCTGCTCTTTGGAGCCAACTGCCTGCTGTCCTCTGATCCTACACACAGTAAATTACCTCAGAACAGCGCCTCAGGGGGAAGGCCTATCCTTGTCAAAGACTGCTTTTGCACAGGTGAATCTGACTAATTCTGGGGGCTCAAGGCTAATGTGTCACAAAACTGATGTGTGCCACCTCCCAACCTGGACTTATCGCTGTTGGAAATATGTCTGTGTGTTCTTCTCTTCTACCCACCTCCCGGTGTAACACTCAGCTCCAAGTTTGGGGAGGAAAAGTGGGGGCGTGTCTCTGGGTTCCCTTGAGTGTGCAGGAGAGACCAGAACTAGCTCGGTTTTAGATGCTCTCCCTACACTGCAGAAAGCAAGTGTGGAATGGGCAGAGATGGTCTGGGGATACATGTTGTCTGGGTGTGTTTGTGCTGCAGCAACAAACTGCTGCAGATTGGATCATTTGTAATAATTTATTTAAAAGTCCAATAACAAGGCATTGGCAGGTCAGATGTCTGGTAAAGGCCTGGTCTCTGCTTTTAAAACAGCACCTTCAATGTTGTTGTTCCCACGTTTGTGGTAGCCTCGCTAGTGCCCTCCATCCCTTTTATGAGCTTTTTTATAAGTCACCAACTCACTGACTGTGGAGGAGCTTTTGTGGCTGGATGACCTCATCAAGGCCCTTGACAGCGTTGCTGGGGACTGAGTTACAGCAGGAACTCTGGAGAACATGAACACTCAGCCTTATGTTACCTTATGGACACAGCTTATGTTACCTCCAGCCCCCATGGGACTCCCTGAAGTGATGAAAGCATAGGACAGGAGTGCTTTGTCCATTTCTGGCTGCTTCTATTCCTGTTTGTCAGTCAGCAGACATTTGAGGAAAATCTGCTCTGGGCAAAGAGCCCTCCGCGCTCCCTGCTGTGAACGTGGAGAACCATTAAGAAGGCAAGCACTGTCTGCCCACAGTAGATGTACAGCTTTGCTGGCAAAACAGAGGACGTAAAAAAGACAAGTCACAGTACAAGACAGGATATGAACAGTGCCAGTGAGTTTCATAGGCAGTTAAAGGGCCATAAAAATTTAGAAGAGTCATTGGAACAGTTTGAACTGATAAGAAATTGGGAGGGATACTTGTTGAAGGAGGGGATTATTCCAGTCCAGGGGAGCAGTGTGTGGAAAGCAAGCTTGCAAGGAGTACAACATATTTTTGCAAGCAGTTCGAGCCTGTATGGAGTCCCTGGTGGGTGAAAAGACAAGCGAGGGGATGGGAAGATGGCTCAGTGAACAAAGCATTTACTTGCTATGCAAGTGTGAGGACCTGAGTTCAAACCCTCAGAATCCACGGAAAGCTGGGTGCTGCAGTGAGCTCCACATCCCAGTGTTCCTAGAAGCCATGGGAAGCAGAAACAGAAGTCCTGAAAGCTCACAGGCCAGTCAGCCTGGCGTACACAGCTGTGAGAATCAAGAGACTCCTCTTAGGCCAGGAGTGGTGGTATACACCTTTAATCCCAGCACGCAGGAAACAGAGGATCTCCATAAATTCCACGATATTCAGGGCTGTCAGAGAGAGAGAGAGAGAGAGAGAGAGAGAGAGAGAGAGAGAGAGGGAGCTGAATCTACCTCAACCAAGGCTGGGTATAAGGACGGATACTTCAGATTGTCCTCTATAACATGTGCGTGTGTGCACACACTCACATATGCGGATTAGATACAGTCCAGTGATTCGTAAAGAGGACATAGTGATGGTGGGCCATGCCCACAATCCCAGCACTAAGGAGGCCAAGGCAGGATTACTGCAACTGTGGTTGCCATCCTGGGTAACATAGAGTTTACATAAAGCCAAACGTGCAGCCTGGAATTCTACCATGGGCTGTTCTCATGGCCAAGGTCTGGAGACTCACATGACCTTTCCAAGCCTCCAGTTTTCTTATCTACGATGTGAGTGAAGGCAATGAAAAAGGAAAGCCCTCCTGTTATGCTGTTGTTGTTGAGGCACGTGTGTATTAGCTTTCCCACAGAGCAACCAAGTGAAGCACCTCTATGACAATTTTATCGTGCCAGTAAAATGGGAAGGCCAAAGAGGCTAAGCCCCACCCCCATCTCCAGCCACAAGAAGCCGAAAGGCACAGCCTACAAAGAGCCCACGCTGCTGTGATTGGGCTAGCTGCTGCCCCTGAGGCTGCCCTTGGGGTGTGGCGGTGGAAGACCTGCTCTGAGGGCGAGATGACCTTGAACATCAGCAGAAGGGCGGTGAGAACATCTCACAAGTGGAGTTTTCAATCTACTGCTTTGTTGCCTGCACTTAAAATTATAGGTTGTGCGTGGCCGGGGACGGCCTTCCAGAAGAGATAAGTAACAAGCTATTTTAGGATGACTCTTCCCATGACATAAATTATGGTTTGGAGAGGAGAGCGTTTGGAGGTACCAGAGGCTAATGAGAAAGAGATGGCAAAGTCTGCATGGAGGGCAGGGAGAGTGGAATGAAAAAGGAGGGCCAGACCTGAGAGACCAGCCCCATCCAAATGGGTAATACCACAGTTTAACCTGGTATTAGGGCTGTGGACCTAAGAGAGTTCTCATTGGTTAATGGTAATACGCATGGCCGGGGAGAAGAAGAACAGAGATTTTCCAGTTGTTTCCTATGGGAGGTTTGGAACAGTTGAAGAGCTGAGGGCCCAGCCCAGAGAAACACACTTGCCTTGTGTGTGTGTGTGTGTGTGTGTGTGTGTGTGTGTGTGTGTGTGTGTGTAGCCCTCCATTCAACCCCAATACTGCAACTCTAGCGTAAGAACCTTGGCTCCAGCTCTCCCAGTAGGTAAGGCTTGCCCACACACCCCAACAGCCAATTAAACAGACAAGGAACGGGGAGAAGTGGAGGTCGAGGGAGAACGAGAACACACTTGAATTCACATGGCCAACACTGGGACTAACTGAGGAGGCCGGTAACTCAAATCCATCTTTGGGTGCAGACATGAGCTTTACTTTTAAACAAAGAATTGAGGAAATAAAGGTCTAGTTAATTAACCAGCCCTGCTCAAGGCCTCATCATTGTCTTAGCTCGAGTCTGAAAGTTCTTATTGCTTGAGGGTGACAGAACACTTCTCAGGAGGTGATCACTTCTCCAGACTGTGACCTTGCCATTGTGGATATTTGCCTTCACCTGGGGTGTGGGGAGGGCCAGGGACAGTGTCTTGTCCTGACTTTGCTCATCCTTGAACCCAAGGTGACTTCAAGTTTAGGACAATGATTTAATCTCAATACCTTCATTCTTGGAGGGCCATTGAGCTAGGTGAGGTAGACAGACTTGCCTTAGTGTGATTATCATGCTTATGTAGGGTCAAGCAAAAGCCTGGGCCAAGGCAAAGGGGATGGACTCAGAATGAAGGCAGGGTAGGGTGCCAGGCTTTTTGTTAACCCTGTGGGCCTAAGCCAGCAGTCAGTGTTCTTGAGCAAAAGCAGCTACTGAGTGCCTGTTACAGCACCTTATAGCTAAGACAGGAGACGATGAGCAGATAGATGTAAAAGGTGATGTCAGTCTTCCTATGAGCACTGTGAAAACCCCATACTGTGGATAGTGACAGAGGAGGAGGGTTAGGGAGCCTGGGGAGGCGCATGGCTGGAGGTTTTCAATTGGATTCTGAAGTTTGGAAGCAGAAGGACCTCCCCTTAGTCTGGCTCTGATGAGGCAAACTGGGGAGAACTGGAGTTCCTCAGCCCACTGGGCAGGCTTCTTTAGTCCTGCCTGGCAGCCATCCTTTGGTTGCCATGGTGACCACAGCAGACTGTGCAGATTCTCCTCAGTTCTCAGACCCCTCCCACAGACTACCATGTGTAGCCAATATGCCTCATGTAGCAATTAGAGGGAAAGATGATGGCCACCCCTTTATGAAAATGATAGTAGTCTTAAATCTCCAGATTAACAACCACGTGGGTTTAGATAAAAACAGAATTCTCTGCACCCCTTTAAAAAGTAGACACCTGTGTGTACCAGTGCAGATGTGGATTTACACACTGATATGAGCATGCTAATATGGAAGGTGTGTTTCTGAGAAGACAAGGTTTAAAAAAGACCCGTATAGAATTGTCACCATTAAGAGGAAGAAGCAAGCCAAGCGGTGGTGGCACACGCCTGTAATCCCAGCACTCAGGAGGCAGAGCCAGGTGGATCTCTGTGAGTTTGAGGCCAGCCTGACCTACAAAGATAGTCCAGAACAGGCTCCAAAGCTACAGAGAAACCCTGTCTCTAAAAACAAACAAACAAACAAACAAACAAAAAAGAGGAAGAAGCAAGCTGCAGAAATGACGTATACATCAATTCTGTCCATGTGTGTTCATTCTTCCAAGGATTCACATGGCCTTGGACAGAGTATGTGTCCTTCTTCTTTGGTATAAAAAATTCCAAATTCTCTTACCTTCTGTTGTCTTTTCTGGCTTTGGCTTTGTTTTTAAGATAGTGTTTTAGTAAGGGTTACTATTGAGGTGATGAAACACCATTACCAAAAACAACTTGGGGAGGAAAGAGTTTATTTTGGCTCATGTATCTTGAGTCACAGTTCATTGAGGGAAGCCAGCTCAGGAACTCAAACACGGCAGGAACCTGGAGGCAGGAGCTGATGCAGAAGCCATGGAGCGGTGCTGCTTACTGGCTTGCTCAGCCTGCTTTCTTGTAGAACCCAGAACCACCTGCCAAGGGATGGCATTGGCTACAACAGGCTGAGCCTTCCCCATCAATCACTAATTAAGAAAACACCCTTCAGGCTTGCCTACAGCCCAGTCTTATGAAGGCAATTTTTTCAATTGAAAAATTCAATTTCAATTTTTTTTTTCATTTCTTTCTTCTCAAATGACTTTAGCTGACATAACACTATCCAGACAGAGTCTCCCATAACTCAGGCCAGCCTTCAACTCAATACATTGCCGAGGGTGACTGAACGTCTGATCCTTTTGCCTCCACCTCCCAATTGCTGGGATTACAGCTATGCAACACCATGCCCAACCCCCCCTTATGATTTCTCTCTCTAACTTTTATTTTGTAGTAATTATAGATTCACAGGAAGTTGCAAAAATAGTGCAGAGCTCTCATGTGCCTTTTAACATGTGGTTATATATTATATATCTGTGGAAAACCTGAAAATCAATACTGATACAATTTGTCTACATCTATGTAGAGGGGGGGGGCAGGAACAACTAGGGGCATGTGCATGCATGTGTATGTGTGTGTGTGTGTGTGTGTGTGTGTGTAAGGGAGTGTTTGTGTAGGTGTGTGTTCAGATGTAGGTATAGGGAGTGTAGGTGTATAGATGTAGGTATAGGTGGTGTGTGTGTGTGTGTGTGTGTGTGTGTGTGTGTATAGACATAGTTGTAGGTGGGGGTGTGTGTAGGTGTGTGTACAGATGTAGGTGAGGGTGTCAGTGTGTGTATACATACAGTTATAGCTATGCACTGTAGGATGCCGTTTCATAGATGTGCAGACACCAGCCTGTAACCACCACCATGAATTAAATTCAGAATACTCCTTTACCACAAGGAACCCCTCCTTGGACCCCTTCAGAGTTACCCACCACTTCCACCAGCCTCACTCACTATCCTTATCTCTGACAGCTTAATCAGTTTTACAGTGTTTTGCGTCTGAGAAGATCATGTAAGTGGCCGGGTGCTGCAGGTGTCCTTTTAAGGGCAGGTTTTTTCACTCGGCACGTGGCTCTCCAGAGGTGCTCACCACGTTTGCATGTCCAGGTCCCCTCCATCCACAGTCTGGTTGGATGTCCTTTGTTTAGCAATTCACCTGATGGGAGGGTGGTCCATTCTTTACTATTGTAAAGATAAACAGGGCACTGCTCAGGTTTTATGCAGATAGAAACTTTTATTTCCATATCTTCAGTGTTGGTGTGCCTAGCAGATAGGTGAGTGTTTGGTTTCGGGGTGAATGCCTGGTTTAAGGGGAAATGTTGACTGGTTCCTGGAGCAGCCATGCATGTTGAGACCCCACCAGCTGTGTCTTCATGTCTTGAACAACACTTCATACTGAGAGAAATTTTCATTTCTCATACCTCATCTTAATTCTGTTTCCAGATAAGTAACAATGATAATTCATTTGTGTGTGTATGTGTGATGGATATACATGTTTATATGTACTCTTGTGTGTGCATGTACACATATGTGTACATGTGTGTGGAAGCCAGAGGTCAATGTACTTATATCCCTTAGTCACTCTCTACCTTAGTTCTTTGAGGAAAAGTTTCTTATTGAATCCAGAGTTCCCGGTGGGCGGGCAGATGGCCAGTGGCCTCCCATTACCACCTCCCTGAGTCTGGAATTACAGTCCTATGCTACCACACTCAGCTTTGTGTGTGGATGCTGGGATGGAACTCTGGTCCTCAAGCATCTTACAGATAGCCTCTCCCCAGCCCCTCGAATATCTTTTTTTTTTGAGCTGAGGATTGAACCCAGGGCCTTGTGCTTGCTAAGCAAGTGCTCTACCACTGAGCTAAATCCCCAACCCCTCAAATATCTTTTTATGTTTGTATTTCCACCTGTATTTAACACCTTTTGTGAACGGTGTTAAGACTTTTCCTCATCTTAAGTTCCCTCACATTCCAATTTTCATCTTTATTTTTAAGACCCTGGAGTCCACAGTGTATACTGAACTCTGTCTTGCCCTACCCCCCTCCCTCCCACACATCCTCTCAGAATCTTACTATGAAGCCCAGGCTGGATTTGAATTGACCATGCTTCTACCTCAGCCACCAGACCCAGCTCTTTTCTTTTTTTTTCTTTTTTCTTTTTTTTTTTTTTTAATCTTCCATGTCTTTTAACTTTTCTTTCTACTTTCTAGCCCTCTGTTTCCATGGGCTGAGTAGTTGATATGTTAGATTTACCCTGATTTCCTGCACATATTTCTTTAACAGATTATTAGTGGTAGAGTGCTTGCCTAGCAAGTGCAAGGCCCTGGGTTCGGTCCTCAGCTCTGAAGAAGAAAAAATAAATAAAAAAAGAAATATAAACCAATGAAGGGTTTATATAATGACTACTGAACCTTAAGGCAAACACTGCTGTTACTGTTTCTGAGATGTAGAGATTAGGCTTGGTAGGAAACCCCTCTGTTGACAGGTACCACAGAAGCCCCTCCACACGACCTGTCTCAGCTCCAATTAGTAACTTTCAAAACTACTTATCACATGGTCACACCCACTTTCTTGTGTCTTGCAAGGATTTCAAACTCTAGAAATCTACAGACTGTCAGGTAATCACAACTGAAGGATATAAGCACTCTGAAACATGTCAGCTGGGTCTGAAACTAGAAGACAATTACCTCAGAGAAGCAGGGAATGCAACTGTCTCACAGAGAGAGGCTCAGGATGCAGCTGCCTCACAGAGATGCAACTGCCTCACACAGGCATGGGATGCAGCTGCCTCACACAGGCATGGGATGCAACTGCCTCACACAGGCATGGGATGCAGCTGCCTCACACAGGCATGGGATGCAACTGCCTCACACAGGCATGGGATGCAGCTGCCTCACACAGGCATGGGATGCAGCTGGGCCAAAGGCATAAAGAGGAGCATATCACCTCTCCCTTCCTTCAACTTGGTGCAACTTCCTTTCAGTTAAAGAGAAGTAGAGGCTCGGAGTCCAAGCTTCATGGGTCAGCCACTGTTCTTACTGCCGTACTAAAATGTCTGACGAAGGCAACATGAGAAAGGTAGAATTTGTTTTGGCATGTTGTCTGAGGGTAGGGCCCATCATCCTGCACAGTGACAGGAATGCGAGACAGTTGTCATCATATTGCACCTGCAGCCCGGAAGGAGAAAGAGGAGTGTGTGGGGTGGGGGTGGGGGATGAACACTCTTCCTCTGCTAGCTCTGTCTCTCTCTCTCTCTCTCTCTCTCTCTCTCTCTCTCTCTCTCTCTCTCTCCCTCCCTCCACCCCCCTCTCCTATTAAGTCTAGGATCCTGTGTCATGGATGGTGCTGTTCACATTCAGGGTGGATCCTCCATCAGTTAACCCTTTGTGGAAACGCCCTCAGAGACACACAGAAGGGATGTGTGTCATGATTCAAAGTCCAGTCTAGTTGACAGTGAAGGCTGACATTTCCCACCTGCAGCGCCCCCCCCCCCCACACACACACATAAATGCTCCAACATCTGGACTGAGAGTCCTATAGCATCAGCCAGCAGGTGATCAGCTAGATTTCCAGGCTCTCTGTAGCCTCGCTGCCTAGATCTCTTGTAAACTTGTATAACCACAGCTGCACATCCTCTGTGTTACTGTGTTAGTGCCTGCAGAGCACAGGGATTGGCAATAACTTTCTCAGCTGACAAGAATCGTCCCCCGTACATGAACAATAAAACATTCATTGGAGAGAATGGACTGAGTACAGTGTTCATGAGTGAGCTACTAAAGTCAATCACCACCAAGAATCATGAGTGAGTTCTTCCACTATCATTAAACTAAATTTTCCTGGAGTGTTACTGAGCCTCCTCATTCTTATTAATATGGTAGTACATTTTTGAAAACCTTTAACCCTCCCCCACAAATGTTTTGTTTAATGCTGGTTTTTGCTTCCTGTATGAGACAGCTGGGCTGGCACTTGTCGTGTCGGGCCCTGTGGAGTCGAGAACGCTACATTGGATGATTATGAAATTGGGCTTGATTGATTTAATCACTGTAATCATTGGCATTGTTCGGCTACGAGACCAGGAGGTTTTTCCTTCCAGCAATTATTCAGGATGAAGTCACATTATGTGGGCAGCTCATCTCATGTTTATCTCTCCCTAAATGGAGGATGGAGATCTAGGTATGAGCCAAGGTCCAGCACTGCCAGGTGAACCTGCATGATCCAGCCAGGAAAAGAGGGCCCAGCGGCAAGCCGGTGAATTGTGTGCTGTACCTGGCTCCTGCTGGACTTGGCTAGGAAAAGAATTTTCATCTAATTCGGTGCATTCTTGTATGATTATCCTTCAAAGAGGGCTGAGAGGCAGAATACCTGGTCCATGTGGGAGCTCTACACAATATTGCTTGGTTTCCATGATGAGGCCCTTGAGCAGTTCTCAGGAGCTGCTAGGAGACTGCTTCCGACCCACCACTCGGTCCTGTGACTATCACCCTCCATCCTGGATAAGTGCCCTGTCCCTTGTGGCTGAGTCATTTAAATTACTGACCATACAAAGGCATGTCTCCCTGTTGGGAAGTGAAACCTCAACAAGATGGCTCTTCGGTCTCTGAAGACTTTGAAGAAACTTAGCAGAAACCTAGAAAGCTGGTGTTCTTTGGTGGTAGTGTTGTTTGGTGTCTGTGGTATTGTTTGGTGTTGGTGGTGGTTTGGTGTAGTTAGATATTTTTTGAGACAGACCCTCGTACTGCAGCGCAGGCCGAGAAGGAACTTTGAACAATCCTTCTGCCTTTGTTTCCCAAATGCTGAGATTAATATGATTCTAGAACACACAGGCTGCAACTGCTGTCCTTGCTGCCTGGTCTTGGGTTTCAGTGCTGTGGGTGGGGAGGTACTAGTCAGGCTTGGGAAACTGAGGCAAGCTCATTTTTCAGAGTCACAGGGATGCACCCTGGAAGTAGGGTGTGTGCTGTAAGGAGGTGAAGAACAAGGACTTTGAGAAGTTTGCTCAGTCTGTCAGAATGCAGCATGGAGTGTAAGGGATCGCTCTCTGCCACCATGTGCTGTCTGGCAGACAGAAGCCAGACTCTAGAGATAGCCTGTGCCAATCCCTTGTTCTGCTAATGAAGAAACAGGTTCAAAATGGCACAGGCTGGGAGAAGCCTAGTGGTTTCGCAGACTTAGACCCCCTGACAGACTCATGGGACAATTGTGCCAAAGAAATCTGCTTACAGCTTCTAATTCAACCCTCTTCTCATTGACATAAAAGTGTTTACAGGCAGAAGTTAGAGAATCATTAAAGAATATGTTACTTTCTGCTGAGATGATATGTAACCTAATTTTACTCTCAAAATAGCCCATCAGAAATTAGGTTTTGTGTGTGTGTGTGTGTGTGTGTGTGTGTGTGTGCGCGCGCGCGCGCGCGCGCACTTGGACACTCTCCCAGTGTTAGTGTTTAATAAATGTTAGTTAAATAAAACAAACTGGTTTGGGGATGATTGGTGGAGAGAACAGAGTTCACTGTTCTCCATAGGACAGGTGAGAGGATTCTGAGGATGGCGAGAGAGGACTGAGCACTGTGGAGAGGCAGGAGAAAAAGGTCCTATTGTCAGTGGGAGCAGATGTGACTATGGAAAGCAGATGTTTCATTGGGATTGTCCAGCACTTTAGGGAAGTCAGTATAGCTTTAACAGAGGGGTGGGGAGCACCCAAGATTATTGAGGAGAAACAGAGGATCTGAGTTCCCCATGCATGTTGGTACAAGGCAGAGGGGCCTGGGTTTAAAAAGCAAGGACAGATTCTAATCCTGGGAGGACCCATAGCTACATCACTTTTCACACACAAATTCCTACACTGTCCGATGCTCTGGGCCCTCCGAGCTGGATCCTCCTGAGATACATCCCAAGAAAACACCTGACTTAAGCTGAGGAAACTGTGGAAACCCCAGGGCAGTCAGCTAATAAACTGCTGGCCTCCACAGATAACATTCAAGTGTTTCAAGGCCGGGAAAGACTGATAAAGGCCTGTGGATGTCCAGTTAAAACACAGTGAGTGAGGACAAGGGTGGACTTCACACTGATTTTTAATAAGGGGGAGGAGGCAAAAGGAAAGGGAGGGGTGGAGAGGTAGAGTAGGGAGAGAGGGAGAGGGAAGGGAGAGGAAAGAAAGGAGAGCAGGGAGATGGGGGAAGAGGAGAGAGAGAGGGGAAAAGAAGGAAGGAGAGGGATTGAGAGAGGAATGGAGGGGGAGGGATTGAGAGAAGACAGGAAAGGAGAGGGAGGAGAGGGAGAGAGAGAGAGAGAGAGAGAGAGAGAGAGAGAGAGAGATTGATTCTAGTTAGTGCCAGTTGGGAGTCTACATTCCTCAGCCCTGTGGCCTGGGTAATCTTTGGAACACCATAGAGCTTCTCGAAGCCCATTTTCCCACGTGGAATTGGAGAAATGAAGCTCTGGTTTCCCTAACGAGCTAGCCCATGTTGAACATCTACAACAGCACCTCAGCTCAGCAAGCTAGCTGTGGAGGGGTTGTTATTGGGGTGATTAAGCAGGTATGATTTAGAAGGAATTAAAGAGGAGAACAAGACCTTCAGCACGGATGCTATCCCATAATTAGCAACAGCTTCAGCACAGACTCTGTCCACCAAAGTGGACACTGGCCATAGTCAGGCCTGAGTTCATGAATGACAAGCTACCATCCATCTTTGGTTATATATGGAAGATGAGAATGACAGTTACTGATGTGGCCAGTCATTGACAAGCACACTTAGACTGTCCCCCCAGACGAGAGGGGACTCGTGCAGGGAATAGGACCCAACTGCACCATTGGAAACATACTAGCCAAACACCTGTCCGTGAGGAGCTCCCCTGCAGACAGGCTCTGAGTTTGATGTGTAGTTTAGGGTGGGTGTTTTGCAAAGTTACTTCGGGCCTCAGTATTTTCCTTCCCATGAAGTATTAAAGTAGCTCAGGATAGAACACAGATAAAGACAGAGTGCCAAGGGGCATTGAAGAGAGTGGCCTCTGTCTCCTGAGGCAGCAGAGGAGGCTTCGGGACACTGGACCTGGAACATGTCCATGCTGTAGGAAACCACAGAGGACAGACGCACTCACCAGAACTGCAGCCTGGAAGCCAAAGCCTGTGACCCATGGGTCGTGCACACCCAGCTCCAGACTCATAGGAGCATGCCACTTGGCAGGTCACCTATGCCTTCAAAGTTAGTAAATAAGGGTGTGACTCTGAGCAACTTAATGAACCTTGCCAGGTCTCAGTTCTTCAACTATAATGTCAGGAGAGTAATTGTCATGAAGTTTCAGGATGTTTGGGAAGTTCAAAGTGGAACCTAATGAACCACAGCTTTGGACATCTTACTAGTTAGTAACTTTATTATCATTAATTATCTTGTTTGCTGGGACCAAATTCATTAAGATGACATTTGGAAGGGTGAAATAAAATCCCACATGGGAATCCTATGGAGAAATGCAGAGACAAAGTTTGGGTTTTTTCAGAGTTCAAAGAGAGTAGAGGGGGTCTGGTAGACATGGTTTGTAGCAACCATGAACAGAGCCAATGCAGTCTTAAGCTCTTAGGATGTGTCACTCTTATCTGCTTCTGCCTCAAGAGTCACCAGGGTGGGGGGTGGGGGAGAGGGAAGGAGGGAGGGAGAGAGCGAGAGAGAAGAGGAGAAGAGGAGAATTGGATCCCTCCAAGAAGGCTGGTACCTGTGGCCATATACAGGAACTGTACAGTCTGAGGAACAGTTAGATGCACTGTGCTATTTCCCTTTGAAGAGCAGTAATCTCAGAGGAAGGTAATGGGATAGAGGTGTTCCGAAATGTCCAGAGGCCTGGTGTGTATTATGATGTCTCAAAGGTGTGTGAGAATTCCTTGTGGGGTACTGCTAAGAGGTAGAACTTCAGAGAGAGAGCTCAGCTCAGTGTACCAAAGAACTCTGCATAGACAAAGCAGTTAGTTCTGAAAGCACAGCACACTGCCCCAGAAGGTGGAGCCCCACCCACTGACCCTGTAGAGTATTGTGGGCTTGTTCTCCTTGCAGCACAGTGCACGTTTCAGCCCAGAGCCTCACACATACCAGGCAAATCCTCTACCCCTGAGCTATATCTCTGGCCCTTTTATGTTTTTTAATCTTCGTTTTTGAGACCAGGTTGCCCTAAATTGTCAAGAAGGCCCTTGATCCCACCATGCAGCCCAGACAGGCCTTTAATGTGCTGGTCCCCTGCCTTTGTCTCTTGAGTAGGTGGGGTACAGGCCTGCACCACCAAGCCTGACCCTGACTTAACTGTTTGTTGCAGAAAGAGCTACATGAGAGGGTAGGCCTTGATCATTTCTAGAAGCTCTTTCAACCTTGAAAAAAAACTATGTTCTCATGAGATGCTGCACGTGATTTTACTGAATGGTGGAGGCAAGGGCATTTCTTTCTAGATAACTTCTGTTCATGTAAATCCTCTGACCAGACTCATACTCTCATATTATAAATGAACTCACTCCACTACTCGGGAGCAACACTATGCACAGCTCTTTAAACTTTCTTATGACACAGATGAGGGGAAAAAGTGATGGAGAGGAAAGAGAAAGGGAGGGGGAGGGAGGGAGGGAAGTACAAAGAAGACACACTACTTAGGCATTTACTCATTTGAGCCATATTGACTTCTCCAAAAGGAAATCGTTAAACAGCCAATTAGCACACGAAAAGATGTTCTGAGTCCTTAGTCATCAGGGGAAATGGAAATCAAAGCCACAAGATGTACTTCACACCCACCAGGATGGCCGAATCCAACAGACAGATGATCTCGGGATTGAGGAAGCTGCAAAGGAGGATCTGCCCACTGCTGGAGGGAGTACAGGGTGATGCAGCAAGCCCTTTGGGAACTCCTCACAGGTCACCCAGGCCCTAGCTCATTCATTTCTGCATCTGTGCCCAAGGAGATGAAAACATCTTCTCACTTCCTGTTACCATGCCCCTTTGAGACATCCACACAGAATTTGTATGCAAGGGTTCACAGTGACATTATTCATGGTTGCTAAAAATGGAAACCATGACTGTGTCCACCATCTAATGAATGGTTACATAAAATGTGGTGAACAGTGAGAGGGAGGTAGAAGGCCATGCTCACCATCCAACAATGGGGCTAAGCCTTCCCAACATTATCTAAGTGACGGAAGCCCCACCCAAAAGACTGCATGTTTCTAGTCTGCTGGTAGGAAGAGTAAAGACTGAACAAATCTACAGAGATGTATTTGCCACAATTCATGATGAAGAAGAAAGGCAGCAAAATGCAGAAATATGTCAAGTAGACAGGGGGCAGCAGGCAACACCATTGGTCACCAGAAAAATGTCATTCAAAACTACATGACAGAGCCCTTTCATACCTGCTCAATGGCTGCCTTGTGAAATGGTGCAGCCCCCTAGAAAACACAAATCCACAAAAAATTTTACCTGAGTGTTCGTGCAACATTATTTATGAAGACAAAGGGAGAAAAAGCTCAAAGGTCCATCAACCTACCAATGTGTAAGCAACATGTGCTACAATCATACAGTGGCAATCAGTCAGCTATTAAAAGGAATGAAATATTGTTAGGTGCTGTCTCAGGCTGGGCCTTGGAAACATGCCAGCGGAAGGAGGCAATCACAACACAAGACACAGGAGAAGATGTTAGTTCTGCAAAGTCTCCAAAACAGACAAATGAGGAGACGACACAGGAGATTCACAGTGACCTGATGCTGAGGTGAGGTGGAGAAATAAGGCTGAGGGGTGATTGTGAATGGGCACAGAGTTTATTGGGGGAGCACTAAAAGTGCTCAAATTATATTAGGATCATGATTTCCACAAAGCCATACACATGCAATGCACTTTAATTATGTAGGGGTGTGTGTCTGTCTGTCTGTCTGTCTGTGTTCATGCACACGTGCACATAGGTTGTGGGGCAAGTTTGGGGAAATCTGTTTTTTCCTTCCATCATGTGGGGTGAGGTATCAAACCCTGGGTCATCTTTATGTGGCCAACCATCTCCCTGGCCCACATGATATACTTTAAACAGTAATTTCACTGTCAGAGAGAGGACTACAAATATCTAACTTGCTTATAAACGTTGTAGACCCACCTTAATGACAGCTCAGGAACTGGTAAAGGTACAGTGAGAAGACTGTGGTCAGAACATAGGTAACGTATGCTTTCTTCTCCACACACTCCATGCCTGTCGTCCCAGTTCAGGTTTCTAGCATGGTGACAGAAGACTATGACCATAAGCAACTTGGTGAGGGAAGGGTTTATTTTGCTGACACTTCCACATCGCGTCTCATCATCGAAGGAAGTCAGGGCAGGAACCCAAAGCAGGAACCTGGAGGCAGGAAGTGATGCAGAAGCCACGGAAGAATGCTATTTACAGGCTCGTTTCTCATAGCTTGCTCAGTCTGCTTTCTTATAGCATCCAAGAACACAAGCCCAGGAGTGACACCCCACCCCCCAGTGAGCTGGGCTCTCCCACATCAATCATCAGTTAAGAATATGAATCATAGGCTTGCCCACAGGCCAATCTAGTGGAGGCGTCCTTTCAATTAAGGTTCCCTCTTCCAAAATGACTCCCGCTTGTGTCAGGTTGGCATCAAATAAGCCAGCACCGCGGACCCCTTGTCAGCTCGACACACAGACACATCACTCTTTTAAACCACAACCTTTCCTTTCTTGTTGTCCACAAGATGACATATTAATATCAGTAACACAGCATAAAACATATTTCAAACTTTAAAGTCACACAGCCTTTAAAAATCCAAACCCTTTAAAAGCTCAGTCTCTTTAAAACATCCAAAGTCTCTTTAAAATATCCAAAGTCTCCTAACTCGGGATTCCTATAAAATCAAAAACACTTTGTTCAGGAAGGAAGAACCAGGGCACAGTCACAATCTGAACAAAGCAAACCCAAACTCTAACAGTGTAAATAACACAGTATACGACGTCTGCAACTCATTTAGGATCCTTTGGGCTCCAGAGGGCTTGGACAACTGTGCTTCTTTGGCTCTGCATTCACAGCACAAACACCTTGTCTCCTAGGCTCAGGCTAGCTCAGCCCACAGCCGCTGCCATCCTTGGTGGTCCATCCCCTGGTACCGGCATCTGAAGTGCCACACTAATTTCACCAGTAGCCTCCCTTGAGCTCTCTTTGGGGATCCTGACCCTGACATATGGTGCCGGGCCCCAGCTTCTCCTCATGACCTCTTTAATCCCGGGCCTTCACAACCAGTGCCATTTGGCTGTCAGCAAGTACAACCGTGGCCACCGCTAGACCTTAGCTTCTGAGTTGAAAGCTGAGGAAACACTTGCCAGGAGACTTTGCCTCACTGCTGCTGCTCTTCTCTCAATCACAGCTGGTCTTCAACCCCAGCTGACCAGTACTGAGCATCCCAACAAAGATTTCACTGTAATGGTTCTGGTTTCTCGTTAACCACAGCCAATTCTTCCGCCCCAGGTGACGTGAGCTCAAAATTTCAAACAGTCCCAATAGAGTCCATAAGGAACTCTTAAAATTCCCTTGAAACTGCACAAGCACAACTTTATCATCTGCATTGCCCTCGGCATTGCTTCCTAAGTTCCCACAACAGCTCATTAAGCTCTGAGCACCAAATGGCTTCTCTAGCCCGAAGTTCCAGAGTCCTTCCACAGTCCCCCCCAAACACATGGTCAGGTCTGGCACATCAATACTCCACTTCTGTTAGCAATTCCTGTCTTAGGGCTTCTATTGCTGTGATAAAGCACCATAGGTATAAGCAACTTGGGGAAGAAAGGGTTTATTTTTCTTACACGTCCATATTAGGGTCCATCCTCGAAGGAAGTCAGGACAGGAACCCAAGCAATATAATAACCTGGAGGCAGAAACTGATGCAGAGGCCAAGGAGGAGTGCTACTTACTGACTTTTTCCTTTGGGTTGCTTAGCCTGCCTTTTTATAAGCATCCAGGACCATCAGTCCAGGGTGAGCTAGGCCCTCCTACAATAATCATCAATTAAGAAAATGTACGGCAAGCTTGCCCACAGGCAAATCAATCTAACGGAGGTGTCTTCTCAGTTAAGGTTCCCTCTTCCAAAATGATTCTAGTTTGTGTCAAATTGATATAAAACTAGTCAGCACACATGCCAAGCCTAAACTACTGACCATGGGTGTTCTCATCAAAGCCTTGGGTGTTGGTATAATACTTGTCAAGTCAACAGCCAGGTCAGACTTACCAGTTATTGATCAACCCAAAGCACACCCAACTCCATGGCACTGCTCTAGAGAAAGGCAGCATCACTCCTTCCCTGACATTGGCTTTGTCTGTACTGTTGCCCCGGTGATTTCATCTTTACCCACCAGCTTCACCTCCAGGGTGTCTACTCTGGTTAAACTGGTTCCACATCTCCTCATATGTTTAGATCGCAGATAAATTTCCTTAAAGTGTCTCACAAGGCTGGGCATGATGCACTTCTGTTGACCTCCCACCAACCCTGTACTCAAAGGCTTCATTTCTCAATTTCTAGGGTGCAGCATTCTCTTTGCTTCTATTTTTTTGTTTGTTTGATTTGTTTTATGCTTATTTTTTTGTTTTGCTTTTGGTGTGGTTTAGTTTGACTTTTGGAGACAGGGTCTCATGTAATGCATGCTGACTTCTAACTTTTCACCAGATAAGGCTGGCCTTGAACTCTACATGCCAAGTGCTAAGATTACAGATGTGTGTTACTATACCCGTCTCTGGACCTCTGAACTATTGCTGCTGCTGCTGCTTCTTCTTCTTCTTCTTCTTCTTCTTCTTCTTCTTCTTCTTCTTCTTCTTCTTCGTCTTCGTCTTCGTCTTCGTCGTCGTCTTCTTCGTCTTCTTCGTCTTCGTCTTCTTCGTCTTCTTCGTCTTCTTCTTCTCCTCCTCCTCCTCCTCCTCCTTCTTCTCTTCTTCTTCAATCTTTCCACCTACCTTCATCCATCCCCACACCAACCTCTCTCTCTTGTATGTGGCAACCTAATCAATTTTTTTTTTCATTCACCCTACATTCATTTGAGCAAAGCAAATCACCATCTTTTAGGGATCATCAGAAAATCACTTCCTCCAAAGCCCTCCCTGGTTCCCATGGTCTCATCAGATGCTTTTGCTAAGAGCAGAAGCCTGGGCTTCCCCTATGATAAATAGCATCAGTTGCATCAAATAGGAATCACCTAGTAACTTTCCCCAACTCTCCACAAAGCTAAGCACTGTGCCATGCTTCATAGCACATGTGAGAGCAATGGAGATAAAAATAGCACCTGTGGCACTGGGTTGCTGTGAGGGTCAGGTGAGGTGCATTTGAGTAAGGGCACTGCTAGAGCATTGCAGAAATGGCATCCATGCATGTGTCCTTTTGTCGACTCTAAGTCCTAAGGGACAATTTGCATTTTCCTCATAATTATGTCCCCTGTGAATGCTACTGAAGGAAGATTTCGGTCAATCAATTAATCAGACAAGTACACAGATAATTCAAAGCTATCTCAAAGTTCCAAGATCCAGGATAAATAGTGGGTAACAAATAAAACCAGTTTCCAAAGATGGGAGAAGACAGACGCATAAGCAGTGACATAAGGCTGTTCTTGGAGGGAATGCCTGTGTCTCTAGCACTTTAGAGTTATAGGCTGGAGGATCACAAGTTCAAGTCCAGTCTTGTCTACATAGTGAGTTTAAGGACAGTATGGGCTACAAGTGGCTCTGTCTCCAAACAATGATTTTAAAGAAGAAAATAAAATAGAGGTGGCTCTTCAAATTAGCAGAGAAAAACCTGGCATGGTAGTTCATGCCTGTAATCCAGCACTGAAGTCTCTGAGGCAGGAGGATTACCATGAATCTGGGCTACTTCATGAGTTCCAGACCAGCCTAGGATACAGTGAGAAAAATTATCCTTAAATAAATAGATAAATAATAAATAAATAGAGAAGCAATAGCTTATTTACAAATAAAATCTGTATCACTTTCATTAGCCTTTTGAGGAAAACTGAAGCGAGAATCTGCGCACAGCACAAACAAAAGTAGTTCCATAGGCAGCTAGGTACAGAAAATAATATATTAAAAAAACAACACAATGCACAGGAAAGTAAAGCTACCATCTGACCCTGAGGCAGCTCCGAGAGTGATGTTCCTTCTCCAGCATGGGGAGACGCTCTTTGGGAGCTGACAGAGGGCCAGGAGGGCCCCACCTGGTGGCCTCCCAGACTGGGCACTGTACTTGGGACAGGGCAGCTGGCTCCTCTGGACCTTGTTTCATTACTGGTAAATACAGATTCTTATGCTGAGTGTGGTGGCTCAGCCTGTAATACCTGTACCCCGAGCCTGAGGCAGGAGGTGAGTGTAGGGCTAGCCTGAGCTACACAAGGAGAGCCTGTCTCAAAAATAAATAAATAAACAAACAAACAAATAAATAAATAAATAAATAAATAAAAGTAAAAACTAACCTTTAAAAGGAGCTATGTTCTGTGGATTTAATGTGGATACAATGCTTCTATATCAAAGGTGATGGGCAATACCTAACTTCATATGTTTTCATAGATTTATATTAAAAACATGCTGATTATATCTGAGGTCGAGTATAGACTGTTGTCTTCAGGGTTTTTCCTTTTAACTGTGGAATCGAATAATGGCGATAAGCATGCTCTGTTTTTAAAATAAAAGGGAAAACAGTTGTTTTAAGTTTAAAATATTAAAAATCTCATCACTGGAGAATATTTTTGGTCATGCAAAAATAGTCAAGATCTACTATTAAGAGATTTATAAGCAGGATAATTTGGATTATGAAAACACCTGTCATATATACCTGTCATATATATATATATATAAAACTTCCTGGGAAGAATGAAAAGCTCACAGCATCTACAGCCCCTGTCTCAGGTCTGGGTTACATGTGATTTGACTTTATTTCTTGTTTTCTTGTGTTTCCTAAATTCTTCACAAGGATATGATTTTTAGCAATGACAGGGGAAAATGTTTTGGTTTTGTGTTTTTTTAAGGAAAGAAACAGTATGATTTTGAACAAGATCAAAGATAGCTTTTCATCTGAAACAGAGGGGAAGAAAGGATTACTCTAGATTAAAAGGTAAAAAGAATAAAGTAAGTCCTATCTAATGGGCTATATTTTCCTCTGCAATAGAAGGTGAGGAAAAGAATGACTTAGGCTTTGAAACAGTTGTGAGGAATGAAAAAGTCTAATTAGAGAGAGTTTTCTCTTTTATGTGATCAGGGGTTAAGGCCTACTGTGTTGAAAAACCTAACTAACCTCATAGTGTGAACTGGAGGCTTGTACCCCCAGCACACAGCAGCACAGGGCTGGGAGCAGGGAGTTTTCATCTAAGGCTGATGAGAGGCTGCACAGGACACACCACAGAGCACGTGGAGAGCTGCAGAACATTGAAAATGGTTCTCTTTGGCCGAAGAGATACTGTCAGATTTGCAAGTTCTTTTGTTTGTTTGTTTGTTTTTTGTTTTTTTGTTTTTTTTTGTTTTTCGAGACAGGGTTTCTCTGTGTAACTTTGCTCCTTTCCTGGGACTCACTTGGTAGTCCAGGCTGGCCTCGAACTCACAGAGATCCGCCTGCCTCTGCCTCCTGAGTGCTGGGATTAAAGGCATGAGCCACCGCCGCCCAGCGCAAGTTCCTTTTTAAATCTTGCTTGGCTTTTAGAAAGTTGGCAAATGCCAGCCAGGTATGGTCACACGTGTAATTCTAGTACTCAAGAGGCCGAGGCAAGAGAATTATGAGTTCAAAGTCAGTCTGGACAATGTAATAAGACTCTGAGTCAAATAAGTAAACAAACAAATAAAATTTAAAAAAAGAAACAACGAGACAGAAAAATAGAGTCACATAGGCAGATGTTATAGTGGACCATAGCATACTATCCCCAAAGGGCTACGTAGTACATCCTTGGTCCTATCACCAGTCACACTATTGAGGGATGGTGGCACCTTGAATAAATGGGGCCTAGAGGGAGAGTACTCATGCATATGTGTGAGGTGCTGGGTATCAGACCCTGGGTGTTGTGATTTGAATGTCCCCACATGCTTGTGTGTCCAGCACTTGGTCCTCAGCTGATGGACCTGTTTTAGAAGGATGTCTTAGAAGCTTTAGGAGGTAGAGACTCACTGATGGAAATGGGTCAGGGGAGGTAGACCTTGAGGTTTGAATGCAGGTCCCACTTTCTGCCCACTCTATTTCTTGACTATGGGTACACTGTAACCATCCACCTCCTGCAGCCACACCTTTCCTTCCATGATGGGCTGTATCTCTTAAAACCCTGGTCACAGCAGTAAGGAAAGTAACTAATGCATGGGACAAGCACTCTACTATGGAGCTACACTCCTTGGCCTAGTGGTAGGCTTTTAGATCATGGGGAGTATGTCCCTGAAGAGACTGAGACCCCATTGTCTTTTCTTCTTCCTCTCTTTTTCTTCCCAGCTCTGTGGTAAGTTGTTTTCTCTGCCAGTGTGTTTCCATCACATGCCCTGCATTACCACAGCCCCAGGTGCAATGGGACTACCTCAGTATGGACCAGAGTCTGTCCAACTAACCCCCAATAGCCTTCCCTTCCCTCTTTATAAACCGATTATCTCAGGTATAGTGACAAAAAGATGACTAACTCAGCCAGTATAATTTATTGACTAATTTTTTGGCAACAAAAAAGATGGAATTATTAAGAATGCAATCGGGTTGGGGATTTAGCTCAGTGGTAGAGCGCTTGCCTACCTGGGTTCGATCCTCAGCTCAAAAAAAAAAAAAAAAAAAGAATGCAATCAACTCAGGAAAATATGTAAAAGTAAACTCTCCTCCAATAACTTACCTAGAGATGCCTTTTTGTTGACATTTTAGCCAAAAGTAGATATGCATTACCTATCCTACCAATCAGAATAGGAATGATCACAACTGAATAACATTTTACTATTTGGTCAAATACTGTAGTTCTCATTTGGGAAGAACTCAATATCTGCACAGCTACTGAAAGTCATCTCAAAGGCATTGATAACCTTGGTCTTGTTATCAATGTCACGACAACTAGGAACTGAGCATGTTAGTACTCCAGCTTATTCTGTTCATTTCACTGTCAAGAGAAATCACTGTCAAGAACTGGGCCTGCTTGCTCACTCTGCTGCATGGAACAGCTCCGTCCTCCTGGTCCCTCGACTCCTCTATGTTTCTGAGTCTGGCCTCCAATGTGAGAGACTTCTCTTTTGCCCAGTCTGGCAAAGATTCAATTTTGCCAGAGGTTAGAAGTTAAAGACACAGAATGTCGGTAAGGGGTGGGGGAAGTTGCCTGAATAGGGAGGGGCTCCTTGCAGGCAAAGCAGCCCTTCTCTCCGTGTTAGCTGGTACTTGAGTCCAACTTGCCAGTCTTTCCCAAGGGCATTTCATTCTAGCATTCTGTGTGTGCTCAGGCCATCATAACAATATACTGTTGCTTGGGCAACTTAAACACTCTGAGTTTATTTCTTCATGATGCTTAATGTTCTAGTCCAAGATTAAGGTTACAGATGGACAGGAAAATATCATTTTTCCTCCCATCTTGACTAAGTTCATAGCTAAGACCTCCCCGTAAGAAAAGGACAGAATAACAAGAGAAAAACCACACAAACGTACTTAATATAAGTCTCACAGGGTTTTCAGAAATGAAAAGTCTTTTTCCTAAAGCAGAGAAACCTATGCATATTTGTTTTGGACTGATGAAGAGTGGCCAGTTGGACAGAAAGGTGATTGATTCAGAGCAGTCTGATTTACAGTGTGAGCCGGGGCATCTGCATGTTGAGTTTCTGTGTGTTTGTAGAAACAAGAGCATTCCTTCCTTCCAGGTGCAGAGCAGGGACTTCTCGATGGCATTTGTGTTGGCTTGGGAGAAAGATGAGGGGAAGGTGAGACTGAGCTCACCTGTGTTGAGACAGGCTCTCACTCTCTGGCCCAGGCTGATCTAGGACTTGTAGCTCACACTGGCCTCAAACTCAAGGCAGACCTCCTGAGTTCTGGAGTTACAGGCAAGAGCCATTATGCTCAGCTATACTGGTGGAGCTGTAGGGTTTTGGTTTGTTGTTGTTGTTGTTGCTTATTATTTTTGTTTTTGTTTTGTCTTGTTTCAGTACTAGGGCTAAACCTAGAGCCTTGCACATGCTAGGCAATCTCTGTCACAAACTATGCTACCAGCCAGAACTCATCTTCTACTGACTGGGGGATCTGCTGTTTGAAATGCCAGAGTGCCACATCTTGGCACTGCATGAACTGAAACCCATCACAGTAGATTCTGGTGAGGGCTCCCCTCTTGCTTTTGGCTCCCTACTTCCTAGTGTATGCATCTAGAGAAACAAGGGCACTAATTTTATTAGATCAGGGCCCCACCTTTATGACATCATCTAATTTTACTTTCATACTCCAGATAGAACCATAACTAGGGGTTAGAACTTCCAAGTGTGAAACGGGGAGTGGGACGATGACACACTCTCCCCAACCAATTAATTCTATGCCCAGCACTTCTCACTGCACACCCATATCACCCCTATGACTACTACTGCTCCTATGTCTTATGTCTTCATAAGACTTTCAAAGGGCAGGCCCCAGGCACTGTCTTGTCCACTGGAATGCTGGGACCCTGCCCAAACCTATTATAAGGGCCAACTGTTAAAATTAAAGAAATATCGTAAGCTCATTTGTTAAGACAACAATGATTGAAAATTAATTTCTATAAATGTAGAATTAATTAAATAAAATTTTAAAACAGTGATAAATAATGTCCAACACCCATCAGGCCTCACTTACTTTACTTACTTACTTACATTTCTGGAAGCAGAAAAGCAAGAGATGGATACCCCTGTTGCTTACACAAAAGTGTGCTTTTATTGGTATTAGTATTGCCATTGTAAAGGGCGGTGGTGGGGGCACTGTGAGCCCCTACCCAGCTATGTGTTCAGTGAGGCTGTTACTTCAGGATTAATGAGGGAGTGTGCATGCTGTGAGCATCAGTACACACTGCAAATCAGTGCCCTTGGTCAGAACCAGTCCTTGGGCTCTATCCGCGTGACACTGAGAGTCTGTACTGTCACCAGCTTCCACGGCAGGGTGCCCAATGAATGTGGAAAAGGGGGGCAAATGACAGAAAAGAGGCTGATAATCACAAAAACAAGAGGATGCCGATGAGGTGGGGCATCACTCCTGCCCACACCTTGCTGAGTGCACGACCTGTAGCTTCAACTGCATGCGCTGTTTCTCTGCTTCAGCTTTCTCACGTTGGCTCCTACACATTGTGCAAAAGACTGAAATGTGGTCCAGCAAATGTGTGCTTCCTACTTCTGAACCCTGTTGCTTCATCACATTTCAAAAGAGGTGTAGGTTTTACAATCCAGTTCATTCCATTAGAGATAACGGTGTGGCAATGCCCACTGCAGAATCTGTATTTACCGTACATGACATATTTACAACTAGATCCTGAGGAAGGTAGGCAGGGCGGGGTCGCTTTGTGGCAAGGTCGCTTTCACCACAAGTTCCGTTCCCATGCGCCCTCTTTCCAGTGCCGTGAAGAAAAGGGAACTAGACTGTGCCCTCCAAGCCGGCTATCATGCACAGAAGACCAATGGAAATTCAACCCAGGAACTGCCAAAACTAAATCCGGAAGTAATTGTCCCTACCAAAATGTTGTATGAATACTTATGGACAGTATTTCCTTGAGGCACTTGTAATGTATGTGTCTATTAAGTACTGCACAGTTTTCAGGGCTGGGAATGTGGCTCAGTGGTGGAACACTCACTTAGCATGCATGAAGCCCTAGTTTTAATTCCCAGCAGTAAAAAAAACAAGTATATATATACATGTGTGTGTGTGTGTGTGTGTGTGTGTGTGTGTGTGTGTATAGTATATATAGAGAAAACTGATATACGTGTATGTACGTATATGAATATTACACAGTTTTCATTCTGGTTGATGTTTTATTTTTTCTTTTTTAAAAGGAGGTTTTGTTTTGTATCCCAGGCCGGCCTCACACTTACCGTGTACCCTGGGCTGCCCTTGAGCACATGGTGATCCTCCTGCCTCAGCCTCCTGAGTGTTGGGATTAAAGACATGAGCCACTATAGGCAGCTAACATAGATTTTTGAAACAGGGTCTAACTGTGAGCCCAGGGTGGCCTCAAATACAAGGTCCCCTGCCTCAGTCTCCCAGATGCTTGTGCCACCACATTTGGTTCCATTTTCTTCTGTTATGTCAAAACAGGGCAAGAACTAGGAAAATGAACAATGAGGCAGAACCCCAAGAATAACAACAACTACAAAGAAAATGGCTGAGAAGCGTATACCATCACCACAAACATGTTTAGAATTCTCTAGTCAGCTGCTTCCAAAGGGGTCCTTTCATGGGAGTCATATCTTCGTCACTAAACTTTGCAGGCCCCTTATTTGACAGACAAAACCATATGAACTCATTAACAGGATGACTGATTAGCATGGAGAAATATCTGTTCAGCTCTTTCCTACCAGGACCTGGGGTGGTGCAAACTTGTGTCCTTTATGTTCTGATTCATAGACACTAAATCAATTAATTCTTGAGAGACTGGAGAAATGTCTCCAAGGTTAAACACTTGCCAGCAAGCTCTGTGTGTCAGGATGGGAGTTCAGATCCCCAGACCCATGTAAATGTCATATGGGTGTGGTGGCCTGCCTATAATTTCAGCCCCAGAAGGTAGAAAAAGGAAAGCCCCAGAACAAGCTGGCAATCAAGAGTTGACATATTCATAAGCTCTGGGTTTCATTGAGAGTCTGTGTTTAATTGAAAGACCCTTCCCTAAAAACTACTGTAAAAGAACCAACAAGAATGATTCCCTGCATCAACCTCTGCTCTCCAAATGCGCGCGCGCGCGCGCGCATGCGCGCGCACGCACACACGCACACACGCGCACACACACACACATCCATACACATGGTCCACTCCACCACATGCTACCACACATATACACATGTACATACATAACATACACAAACTGGAGAAAGAAAAAGACTTGAAATGCAAACTGTATCTGCACTGAACATGTTTTTCCTTTTTTGTTAGTATCCCCCAAACAATATGGCAAATAGCTACTCATGTAATAGTTTCACTATTAAGGGTTATGAGTGACTTAGAAATGGTTTACACTGTAGAAAAGTTTGTGCTGGTTACATGCAGTTAATACATAGAAGACACATGAGCACCCATGGGTTCTGATATCCAAGAGGATCCAGGATCTAGTTCCTGTGGACACATAGGATGACTGATTAGAAAAAGTACATCTTCCCATTGGGACTCTCTGGGTCAGGCCTTTCCTGTGTGACAATGGTCCTTCCATGTCAGGTTGGACAGTGGGACAAAGTTTACTGTAGGTAAAGAATGTTCCCAGCCATTCTGATACCTATGACCTGATGGCCACTGCTCTCTCAAATGTCATCCCACCTTGAGGTGACCCTCGTAAAGTGTCTGCTAATCCCCAGAGAATGTCTGGGAATTAATGGCTCATTCATCTGGAAAAATGTTCCAAATGTCTCTGAAGACTGGCTGGCACCAGGCCTCCAGTGAGGGTCTTGCATAGCCCCTGTCTTAGAGACCTCACACTAGTATGGGGCAGACTGCCGTAAGACCTGAGAGAAGAGACCTGGAGCTGTGGGTCTAGTGTCCTGGTTATTAAGACTTAGCCTCAAGACTGGCAGGGACCAGCAAAGGGAGAAGGAGATTTGAGAACCCAGAACCAAGCAGCAAACCCTGCACCCAGCCACGCCTGCTAGGATGTGAAAAGCCTGACCATTGGACTTTGCTCCTGAAAGTTGTTACTTTCATGTAGATGGAGTGGTTCAGTCATGTCTATGGAAGCCTCTACAGTTTTTGCTCACTAGCCCTTGAAAATGTGCTGGCTTATTTCAATGACCCTATTACATGACGTGTGCCCTGCTGCCCTGTCACCCAGTTTTCTTGCCCTTAGTGTCCTTTTAGTAAAGAGAGCATCCTTCCTTACCTCAAAAGAAGCCAAAGCAAGTAGTACATATCCTTGCATGCTTAGCAAAGCATGTCTCTTCGTCGACTTTAATATTATCATTGTAAAGTACCACCGGATCCCAGGAATGCACCATTAAATACAAGACCCCCATTTTCCCAAGAGAAGGACAGCAGAAGAGTGGTTTCAGGATCTGGAGATAGAGCTCAGTAGGAGGGTGTTTGCCTTGCATGCATGAAGCCCTGGGTCAATACTGAGAAAATAAACAAAAACCCAGACAAATGATTTGGGCTAGCACAGTGGCACACAGTTACAATCTCAGCACTTAGGAGTCTGGGGCAAGAAGATTGTTGTAAATTCAAGGCTAGCCTGGTCCACACAGTCAACACTAGTCCAGCCAGAACTACAAAGTGGAACCCTGTATTTAGAAACAAAACAAACCCAACCAGAAAGAATTTCCCTTCTAAGGCATGCCTTGCCAACACTGTCCTCTCACAGTCGTCTGGTCGGAACAAAAATTGACCAGGACTGTTTTCAGATTAAATCTTCAAAGTCTCTGCAAGTTACTTTAGCACAATGTCTTTATCAGACACCACCCAATGGGGGACAAGCTTCCAGTGCCATTCCAAGAACAATGGGCACCCGGCACCCTGGTTCTAATATCAGGCAGTTATGCGAGTCTATAAATAACGACTCTCGAGACACAGCGTGCCACCGGAAGCAGGCTGTTTGGCACTGACATTGGGTTCTATCTGGGTTGTGCAGCAGCGAGCACAAGGAACAGCTGGGCATCTGCCCCAGCGCTGCCCCCACTTCATCATCCACCATCCTTGAGCCCTCCCTTCTTTCACACTCTATAACCCTCTCTAGGTGACCACAGACAATGTTCCTTACATTCTAGCTTGTCTCTGGAGTGCCACCTCCTGAGCTTGCCCCCAAGAGCTCGAGACTTAGGAACACTTGCTAAGTGGTGTCTAGTCTCTGCCAGGCCCCTCTCCTTCACCCCAGGATGTTTTGCGACCCTCTGTTCATCATCCCTGCAACACATCTCTGTGGTGCTAGAATGCGCTAGACCGCTCACAGCTGGCGTCTGACAAGTCCCCATTGGAAGAATCATGCCACCTCCTCTTTATGTGTGCCAGCTCCATCTTCTCCTAGTTCCCTCGATTCTTTCTTGGCAGAATCTAGTCCTCAGAAACCTGGCCCGATCTATTCCAACAAACCTCACTCTAAGGTTTCCTGAAAAGCTCTGAGGCCCTCCCAAGCAGAGAAATTGAGAACTAGCTCACACCTTGAAGAAACAACACTCTCCATCCCTTGCACTGCAAGGATTTGGGTTAATAGCCAGGTTTAAAACCCTCAGGGGCCTTGGGGTGGCAGGAGAACTCTGAACTCTGCAGTAATCCATATGGATATGTTGGCTTACATCTGTGGTCCCTGTGCTTGGAAAGCTGAGGCAGGAGGATTCCATGCCTTCCTAATCTACGTATCCAGGCCACCGTGGGAATGAGACCACGTCTCACACACATACACACACACACACACACACACACACAAAATCAGAAGAAAAAATAAATAAAGCCTACAGTAACAGTGACTGAAAGACCTCCCACCTTGTGATCGTTTTGTTTGAGTTTTGATTTTGCAGGCTTGGTTTCTATGCCTTTCAGCCCCCCCCCCCCTTCCCCACTTGACAATGCAGTGCCTTTTCCTTCTTGCTTTCTCACTCCTGCCTGGGCCCCAGCCTGTTCTCAGGTTTACACCCTTGTTTATGAACCTGGGTTCAGTGCATTCGGCTGTTTGTGGCCTCACGGAGGATGGGCGGCACTCTCGGTCTATCACACCAGATACACTTCTAGGAAAGAGAGAGCTTGTTTTGCAGGGGGAAAGCCGCCTGGCTGTGCAGAGAGGAAACAACCATCAGTTGTGTTGATTGCTCGCAGCTGATGAGAAATCAGAGCCCGGGCACAGAGGGAGCACGGGGCTAGGGTTGGGGTCAGGGCAGCAGCCACATAGCCAAGGTTCCATCACAGCAAAGTTTTTCTGTGGCAACCTGATCTCATATTTAAAAGAGAAATTTTCTTCTAAATAGGTAGGGTGATTGAAAATAGACGCCCTCCTGTGTCTAACCTTCTGAGGACAGAGAGGGCGGGAAGGAGAGGAGGCTGCCCTCAGAGAGCTCCAGCCTGAAGGCTTTCTCCAAGGCCCAGCACCAAAGTTCTGATCCAGATAGCACTGTGTCCTTCCTTCCTTTCTCTTCCTGCCCTCTCCCTCCTCCTCCTCCTCCTCCTCCTCCTCCTCCTCCTCCTCCTCCTCCTCCTCCTCCAGTTAGTTTTTCTTTTAATGTCTTTTAAAGGGAAAATAAAGGAGCTCCTTCCTTTACTGAAGCCTGAGGTTGCTGGCTGGTGCAGGAAAACAGAACAGAACAACTGTCCGCCCACCAGCCTGGAGGGATTGATGCTGACACTGTTTCCTGGGAGGGACCAGCTTTTGCTGCTCTGGTTCATAGAAGCTGAAATCTTGCTGCCAACCTAAGGAAAGGCACAGAATTAAGAGGCCAGGGTCAGGGGCCGTGGGGCCCTTTTCCTCAGGGCAAGACTTCCATAATGCAGGGACATTTTTGAGTTTAGATTGGTGTTTGGTTTTTAATTACTGCGTCTTTTTTATTTGGTTTTGGTATTTTCAAGATGGTCTCATATATTCCAGGCTGACCTAGAATGCTACTATGTAGCTGAGGATAGCCTTGTATTTCTGCTCTTCCGGCCTCTACCTCCTGAGTGCTGGGATTACATGGGCATACCTCAGTGCCTGGTTTATGTGTGCTGGGGATCCATCCAGGGCTTCACACATGCTGGGTACTTCCTCTCCCAACTGAGCCACACCCCCAGCCCTCACCATTGCATTCTTTAGTCTGTCAGTGTGCAAAGGGAGAATGGGGCTTTCTCAGTCTACAATGCTCCGCTATCTCTATTCCAAAGTGACTCCGCCCACTCAGCTGTTGGCAGGAGCCTGATGAAGCAGGCTTGTGCTCATCTAAGGAGAGCCAGGAGCCCAGGGGTGATCATGTGAGTGTGGTGAGAGTCGGGGGCCTTGTCTCCAGAACCCACCTCCACCCTACAACAGCGACAGGTACCTTGAGCTAGGGTTTGTAAGAGGGTGGACCTTTCAAATTAAGGAATGTTTCTAGATCTCCCACAGAACCTTTGTGGAGAAGGGAACAGATGCAATCTGGAAGTATTTCCCTTTCAAAAGAGGAATATTGTTTCCTTGCTTGCTTGTTTCCTTGGAACCTGGGATGGGTTTTGTTTGTTTGTTTGTTTGTTTGTTTTTATTCATGTGTATAGTTACATGTGTGTATGTGTGTGTGTATAAGGTATGTGTATGTTGAAGCAGGGGAGTGCTTTTGGAAGCCAGAATGCATCAGATCTCCTGAAGGTGGAGTTACAGGGTGAGCCACTGAGTGTGGGAGTTAGGGACCAAACTGGGTCATCTTGTAAGAGCAGTATGGACTCTTAACTGCTAGGCCATCTCTCCAGTTCCTTCCTTGGAATCTTTGAAAGTTTTTTTTTTCCTTCAAGGTCACACGAGGCATGAGTTTCCTTGGGCTGATGAAAGGGTTCAAAAGGTAAAAGTACTTGCTGCCAACAGTGAAGACCTGAGTTTGATCGCCAGGACCAACATGGTGGAAGCAGAGAACCAACTCCTGAAGGTTGCTCTCTGACCTCTATGCAAGTGCTTTGGTACACCCCGCCCCCCACAAATACATAAGTGTAAAAAAATAGAATTTTCAAAACATTGTTATGTTCAAGTCTTCAACTCTGAATCTTGTTTCCTTGCTTCTCAGTGGAGAAGGAAGATTTCAGATCTGTGGTTTTCAATTATGGATGCTCAATCTGTGTGCAGAAATGAAGTTACTAAGCCCAACATCTACTATGCCCAGCTCATGACCCCCAGTGTCCTCAGGTTCCCCAGGGCCCCTGATGTCATTTTCTGGCTTTCAGAGCCCATTGGTGTCCTCCTGCTCAGTGTAAGGACTGCAGTCAAACCTTTATCAACTGTCTAGTTTTTAAACATAAAGCAAATTTTGAAAAACTTTCTGTATATCTAAAACGTCTCCTCCTTACCACATGTGTTTAGTGTGTGTGTGTGTGTGTGTGTGTGTGTGTGTTTTGGGGTGGTGCACAAGCCACTGTGCATGTATGGAGCTCAGAGAACAACTTGTGGGAGCTGATGCTTTCCTTCCACCATGGGGGTCCTGAGGTCAAACCTGGGCTTGGTGGCAAGTGCCTTTACAACTTATCCTAAATTTTAATAGTAAAAGAAGACGTAATTTATAGATTAGTGCTTTATATAAATATCACATCATTTGTGTAAAAAATACACACATTTTGAGAGTTGATTCCTTTTGCCTGTGGAATCTGCATTTCTTGTCTATTTTTCCCCACAATGTTTTACATTAATTTTTATAACAACATCTCAGATATATGGATCAACTATTATTTTAAACTTCTTGTGAGATTCCTGGGACAGCTACAATAAATATGGCATGCGTGAGTACTAGGAACCAAACACAGGTCTTCTGGGAGAACAGCAGCAGCATTCTTAAATGCGGAGCCATCTCTCCAGCACCAGCATCTAATACCTTTGGTGTGTGTGTGTGTGTGTGTGTGTGTGTGTGTGTGTGTGTGTTTGTGTGTTTTACTGGGGATTGAGCCTAGGACTTTGTTTAGGTCAAGTAAGCACTCTATCACCAAAATTTAATTCTTTATGTTGAGTATTTTCTCTACAACTTTAAATTTTCTTTTACAGAATCTAAAATTCTATTTTTTTATAAAAATGATTTGTCCTGAGCCTTGCAATATCTTAGCTAGAAACAATGAAGTTTGGATTAGTACTGCCTTTATTTCAGTAGCAAATACCCATTCTGAGCCTTTCCAACCCCCTTTTTCTCCTTGTGATGCCATTGTCATAGAATTTGCATATTTACATATCTCATCTATCAACACATCTATCACTTGTGTTTTAGATATGATGGGGAGAAGAGAGTTAGGAGTGATAACACATTCACCTTTCTTCTGGATTTATAATGTAGTTACTTCATCATTTCTTCCTTTTTTTCATGTCTTTGAGTTACTGTCCTGTGTCCTTTTTGTTCACTATGCAGGACTTCCTCTACCAATTTTTCTTTGTTCTTTATCTTTTTCTTAAAAGGTCAGTTGCATTATCAGTAGCAGTTGTATGAGCCTTTGCCGAAGAGCCTTTGGAAATATACTGTGGTTGAGATAGAGCATGCAGACCAAGATTGGCTCTTGACTGTGTTTGCATACGTAGCATAATCTATTGATAAAGAGTGTTCTCGTGTGTCATATCTCTGGAGCAGGCTGAGTTCTCCCTTGGCTCAGCCACCAATAATTATTCCATTTTACAGACTCTAGGGTCCGATTCAGAAGCCAGGCCAAGACTGAAACCCAGTCCCATCAAATCTCAGACTAGTCCCATTTTACTATATCCCGTCAAATCTCAGAACTAGCCCCATTTTACTATATCTTTAAGTGTCTCTGGTTGACTCTAATGACTACCAGCAATTAACCTGAACCCACAGTTCTGACCTCACCAACCACACCCAATGTCAGTCCTTACAAGAGGGCTTTTATGAGTTCTTCTCCATCCTGCGGAACAAGTGGATTTGTTCAATGAACAGCCACCCTGCAGTCTTGGGGAAGAAAACATATTTGTGACAATACATACATACATACATACATACATACATACATACATACATACCGCAACTCTCACCTCACAGGGTATAAGAGATAGTTTATTCTGGAGAAAAATAGGAGTTATCATGGCCTGGGAACAGAAATTTAGGCCACGCCAAATTTCATGTACAACGCAAAGCAACATGAAGTTTTTATAATAACAGAATAAAGAAAGTCATAAATCAAGGTGCTTCAGATCCATTGGTGGGAACCTCAGAAAGGCGGGTTACAGCCAAGGATCGAAGTCTCAGCTCCAGGCCTCAGATGCTGTCGATGACCCTTAGCTTTGAGGTTGGTAGAAGCCAGTGATCTGCCCGGTGAATACATTGCTAAGGAAAACTGGTGCTCTGTGTGTACATTCTGAATGATTCCCCCTAGTGCTCACCAAGCCAATGAACGGCTATTAAGAGGACTAAAGATGGCCCAAGATAATTTGACTCTGGACTTGCCACAGTCCAAACTCTCCACAGTAACTGAAGTTCTAATCAGTTCATCTTGTAAAGCTTCAGATGCCCTGAAGTTGGAACAATGAGCAAGAAGCACAAAGGCCTAGGGAGGTCATTATTCCAGGGGCTGGTGCCCACTCCTTATATCACTGGAACAGCCACGCTGTTGGAGGCCATGATCTTTGGGTCACAGCATTTTGCGTGTAGACACATTTTACGTGCATCTTTACTGGCAGAGTTAACGAAGAGAAGGCTATTTCTGGCTTTGCAGCCTTTCACTTTCCCCTTGATTCCAGCTACTCTACAGTTTCAGGTCCTCTTTCCTACTCTGCTGCTCGTCTTTCTGCTTCTGGATAGTTCACATCTACTAGATTCAGTTTCTTCCCCCAGTTCTTTAATTTGTGAATCTGGGGGAAAATTGTTAAAGGGGCTGGAGAGACGGTTCGGCAGTTAAGAGCACTGGCTGCTCTCGTAGAAGACCTGAGTTTGGTTTCCCCCAAGCAGCCCCTTGGGGGCTTATACCCATTTACAACTTTGGTTCCAGGGAATCTGATGCCCTCTTCTGACCTCTAGGTACCAGGCACACACATGGTACTCATACATAAGGCAGGCCAAATGCATGTGCACACGTATACACACACATATACACAAAATATAAATAAATTACAGGCTGAGATTATTGCAACCTAATTCATCATACCAAAAAACAATAATCTTCTGTTAATATTCCTGTATCACATGCAGATGCACCAAGTACAGATATTTTTACCTCAGCGCTTCCCACTGCTGTATATGTATCATCATTATTATTTTCCAAATGAATGAATGAAGGAATGAATGAATGCAGGAAGGAGGCAGTTCTCAAAGCAAGAGGCAGGCCTGGTACATTTGCCATCAGACTTACTGTCACGCAAAGGGGACAGCCAGGGTTTAGAGCATCCAAGCGTTGCCCATCCCTGTGCTTATGCCCTGTGATGGTTACAGTTAGACTAAGCCCGTCTGTGAGCAATGAGCCTCTGATCCAAGAGGCTGAGGTGCGTCCTCCCACGGATCCCTCCTCCTTTGCTCTCCTCTTCAACTGATTTTGCTGCTGTTTGCCTCTCCGAGCATCCTGGGCCTCTGCTTTCATTTCAGATCTACTCCTTCCTCCTTAGTCACAGCTCCCCCTGCACGAAGAAATGACAAACGTCTGAGAGGAAAGATGGCAATTACCCCAATCTGATCACGGCACGCTGGATACGTGTATTTAAATGTCACAGTGTACTCCATAAAATCCATAATTGCAATATGTCAAATAGAATAAAAGGTATAGTGTAAAATGAGAATAATTAGCACTAGAGGCTGGGAATATGGCTCAGCAGCTAACATGCTTACGTCTCGAACATGAGGACCAGAGTACAGATCCCAAACCCACATAAATGTGGATGGCCTTTTAATTCCAGCCTGGCGAGGCAGAGACATGCGATACCCAGAGCAAGGTGGCTAGAAAGACGAGCTTTATCAGTGAGATCAGGTTTGACTGAGAGACCCTGCCTCGAAGGAAAAGGTGGAAGATCAACTGAGGAAGATTTCTACCATTAACTTCAGGTTTCCAAACATACACACACACACACACACACACACACACACACACACACACACACCCCACAGAGAGACATAGGAAAAGACAAAAACCATTAAACAAGTAAGTTATGTAAGTTTTGGTCCTCAACTGGCCACAATCTAGAACCAGCCGGGGAACGGAGCCTCAGTGAAGGCCTGTCTTGATCAGGTTGGTCCACGCGCATGCCTGCAAGGGTTCTTCCTAATTGGGTTGATTTAGGTGGGAAGGCCCACCACCAACTCCTTGGTTTGGGGTCCTGGCCTGTGTACGGGTAGAGAGGAGCCTGAGCAGAAGCACGAAGGCTTTCACTCATTCTCTCTGCTCTTCACTGTGGCGGGCAGTGAGGTCCAGCCTTGATTCCCAGAAACGATGGCCTGCGTGCCTAGTAACCCTTCCTTACAATTACTTGTGTCACGTGTTCAACAGAAACAAGCATGAGACAGGTTTACCCTGAACATGACAGCAGAGCCCACTGCAGCCCATTCACTGAGCACAGTTTCCCTAGCCTCAGGTCCTTCTTATCCAGTCAGGACATGAAGAAGCTCAGCACATGCCCTGCAAAACTGACCGCTTTAGCATGAGGACGCTTGAGCTGAAGGCAGCGGAGGAACAGCAGCTGTGGGAGGAACACGCTGCCTTCACCATTTGGGGCGACAAGGGAAGTATAAACGCTCCTTTCATAAAGAGCTTGTCCCTTCCCGCTCCTGCAAGAGAAGGGCCGCATCACTAGGGAAGGCATTGAAAGAGTCTACAGCTCAGCCCTCACCTGTCACTCATCTCCTGGCCATACTTCCACTTTCAGGCGCCCCTCTCCACCTGCTTTACAGAGTGACTTCTTCACAATTGATTGCCCTTGGTTAAAATGATGTCCAGGCTCCCAAACTTGACCTCTTCTCAGGAGTTTGCATATCTTTCCTTTGAAGACCCTCGGCACACTGAAATATCGCTAAAATGTGAATAATGCCTTTTTTCTTGTTCGCGTACCTTTAGTCAGGTTAGTCTGAGGCCCCAGTTACAAACATCAGCAGAGTCTAAACCTAGTTTCTAACTAAGAATGTGTATTCTCTCATCTCCAATGCTACCGTGGCTTTCATGGTCACTAGGTCCTTGTACAGACCAAAGACTCTGCCTGGAATTACACTTGGTGTCTTAGTTATTTTTCCTATTGCTGTGATGAAACACCATGACCAAAAAGCAAGTCGGGGAGGAGTTTATTCCGCCTACACTTCCACATCACTGTTCATCAGACAGGAACTCAAACAGGGCAGGATCCTAGAGACAAGAGCTAATGCAGAGGCCATGGAGGAGTGCTGTTGACTGACTTGTTCATCGTGGGCTGGTCATCCTGCTTTATTATAGGGTCCAGGACCACCAGTCCAGGGATGGAAAGACTCACAATGGGCTGGGCCCTCCCCCATCAGTCACTAATTAAGAAAATGCCCTACAGCTGGATCTTATGGAGGCATCTTCTCAGTTGATGTTCCCTCCTTTCTGATGACTCTAGCTTGTGTCAAGCTGACATAAGACCAGACAGCCAACTCAGGAATTAGAGAGTCAATTTTTAAGAAGAAATGGACTCTACCCTTGAGTGGGGAACAGGAGCAAAACAGATATATAAACATATGTCTCAAGGGAGGGAGGCAAGCATTTTACTTGAGGATGTCAGGAAAAGTGCTGTTGGGGTTTGGAGGTTAATACCTCCCATAGGCCCGTGTGTTTAAACAGTCTCTAGCTGATGGTGCTGTTTGGGGAAGTCCTGGAACTTTTGGAAGGCAGGGCCTAGTGGAGGAAAGGAGTCACTGCACAGTCCCCTTGAGCGCTATAGCCCAGCCCTACCTGTAATCTCAGCTTCCCTTTCCCCTTCCTCCCTTCCTCCCTCCCTCCCTCCCTCTCTGCTTCCTGGTCCACTGAGATGTGAGCAAGCAGCTGCCACATACTCCTGCTGCCATGGAGCCAACAATCACCACACCATCCCTGCCATGATGAACTGTAACCTCACAGATCATGACCCTGAATGAGCCTCTCCCCTCTGACATTGCTTTTTATCTGGTATTTGGTTATAGCAATGAAAAAATTAATTCAGGGTTCATGAAAGAGATCACCCTTGAACTAAGCCCCAAAGATGAATAGATATCTCCCAAGTTGGAAGACCAGACAAGAGAAGAGGTGCTTTCTGGATAGAGGAATTTATATGAGCAAAGACTCAGAAATGGTTGCAGAGTTGAAAATGGCTCTGTGAACCTTCATTCCTTCTAGATAGTCAAGATAGCATGGTGTGGCATTTAAGGGCGGGGGTTCTGGGGCCTGGGTCAAGTCTCAGCTTCTCCATCGCTTACCAGATTTGTGATTGGGGAAAGCCATTTTACTTTTTGGACTTTAAAAAGTACAGACAATAATTATGCATGCACATAGCTAAGAATAGAGCAAACTAAGGCATTAAGAACTATATCCAGCATTGTATATATGTTAGCTATTGTTTACATATGTACTTTTTCCACTTTGCCCACTTGGGGACATTTAAATAAATTCAATCATACTGTTTGTGTTTTATGAGGGTTTTTTTTTTTTAGTTTATATGATATTCTGTGAAATTCATACATACAAAAGCATTCATCTGGAGTTCATTAACTTCCCCCTTAGCAAACCATCAACCATGCACAGCTTCTCTCGGGTAACTGTGAAATCTGGAGACTGAAGTTTTCGTATATGTTACCATGTTTCTATATCTCTACACTCAAGGGAGTCATCATAGCATCTGCCCTGAGCTTGTGAGCTGTTTTAAGACACCTCAATTGAAGCAGAGGAGACTGGAGGAAAGATACTGGTTTAGGATGTGAACTATCCCCCATGGGCTCACATGCTTAAATATTTGTTACCCAACTGGAGTATTGTTGTGGGGGGTTGTGAGACCTTTAGGAAGTGAATCTTCACTGGAAGAAGTGGAACACAGAGACGGTATTGTAGGATATACACCAGCTGTTCCCTCTGCTTTCTCACTGCTGATAGACTGTAATCAACCACATCATTTCTGCTGCCACAAATATAAGCCACTCCCTCTATCATGGCTTCCCCTTTCCATGATGGACTATATCCTCTTAAACTGTGGAGCCAAAACAAAATTTCCTCCCTTACAATGTTTCTTTCTGGTATGATTTTCTGTTATGACAGCAATAAAAGTAACTGATTCAAGTACTGAGGGTTCCTAAAATTTCATATAGGGCCTGAGTCTTATTCAGCATTCTATTGATGTGACACCATGACCATGGTAACTATTGTAGAAGACAGCATTTAATTAGGGCTTGCTTACAGCTTCAGAGGTTTAGTCCATTATTATCATGGCAGGAAGCATGGAAAAATGCAGGCAGACATGGTGCTGGAGAGGTAGCTGAGGGTTTTACATCTGGATCTGCAGGCAGCAAGAAGAGAGAGACACTGGGCCTGGTATGGGCTTTTAAAACCTCAAAGCCCACCCCCAGTGACACACTTCCTCCAAGAAGGCCATACCTCCTAATTCTGTCAAATAGTGCCATTCCCTAAGCCCTTAAACATATGAGCTTATGGGGGTTATTCATATCCAAGCCACCACAGCATGGGGAAGGTGCCTTCTGCATCTCCATTGGGACTTTGCTTAGAGAAGTGCTCTAAGATACCATGTAGGAAGTTTAGGTTGGATGATTAGAACAGGAGCTTACGGTACACTTGTGTGGTTCTAATTTGTTTTAATTATCCTATTTAGTCCTCAAAACAAGCCAAATAAATGAGCACATTTGTTTGCTAGGCCTGTCATAACAGAATACCACAAACAGGTGGGTTACAACAGTGACCTGTTATACAGCAGCACTACTGCATTATTCCAGACCGGAAGCCTGAGGTCAAGGTGTCCTCAGAGATGGTTCATTCTAAGGGATGGGAGAGAAAGCACACCCAGGCCTCTTCCTTAACATCTTGTAGATTATTGGTAGTCTTTGGTGCTGCTTTGTAGACCTCTACCTTTGTCTTCCTGTGGTCTTCACTTCTTCCTATATGTGTCTTTCTTTAAATCTCCTCATTTTATAAGAGACCTAGTCATATTGGATTAAGGATCCCTACTCCATTATGACAATGGCCTCATCTTCACTAGTTATATTCATTACAAGCCCTATTCCCAAATAAGGTCACATGAGGACTCTAATACCTGACTTTAGAAGGACACAGTTTCACTTATTGAGAGGTAGGGAAATAGACCTAGAAAGATTATCGTGACTTGTTGACAGGGATGACTATGACCAAATACCTGACAGAAACAGCTTAAGGGAAGAAGGGTTATTTTGGTAAAGGGTTTTAGGATCTAGTCTATCATGGCTGGAAAACATGGTGGCAGAAATGAGAGGCAGCTGGTCTCATTGTGTCTGTAATCAGGAAGCAGAGCGCTGAATGCTGCTATGCAACTCACTTTTTCCTTTGTATTCAGCACCAGACTCCAGCCTATTGGATGATGCCTCCCACTTTGAGGGTCAGACTTCTCTCCTCAGTAAGCCTCTCTGGAAATGCCCTCACAGACAGGCCCAGAAGCGTGTCTTCTAAGTAATTCTAAATCCTATCGCCTTAAGAATGACCACAGCAGCATGTTAACTTAGTGGTTCTGATGCAGAAGGTAGTGGGATTTCTGCAGATCCAGTGGCATGCCGTAAAGCTGCGTACTCAAGGGGCAATAAATGAGCTCTGGAGTCTGCCAGTTGCCACCTCAGGACCTCAGGGTCTTCACTGCTCTGTGTGTGTGGTGTTAGAGGTACACACCTCATGAGGTGTGATAATCAAAGAGCACCGGACAGCGGCAGAGAAAGGGAATATGTGATCAGAATCCCCCCCCCCCCTTCTCAACTGCACAAGATGAAACTCTAATCCACAATCAGATTTCTTACGTTTGTTAACTCACTGGAAATACCATGCACATCAGAACTGGGGTACGGAGGTAGGCGGCCAGAAAAATGGAGATCCAGGGCAAAGGAGAGCCCTGCTGCCTGCCCCTTGCTGTTCTTCAAGGCAACACTATTGGCTTTGGGGAACAGTTCCTCCTGCCACTGTCTTGCCCATTGCAGAAAGCTTCCTGCCCTGAGAGGCAAGACACCATGTACCATAAATTATCATCAGTCATTGCATAACCCCGAACACACAGAGCATGTCCAAGCTCTCTCTGACAGGCAATTCCTGCCATGGTTGAGGTGACTGGTGATCCCAGAAAGACTTCGGGGAACCCCCTCTAGACACCATTCATAGACCCTCTCTAGTGCTGCTAGCCCATCCTTGATGATTCTTGACCCCTGGGTTGACTTGCCTAGTCCTACTATGGAGATTCCCCTTGGGGGACAACAGGCATCATTCCAGAGAAGCTACAGAAGGAAGAAGGGACAAACTCTCAATCTGAAAGGGAACACTGGGAGTCTTCAAAGACACACAGTAAACAAGGCTCCAAAAAGAAATGAGCAACAGTAGCTCCTCCACCATCACCGCCGTTTGCATCTTCTGGTCTAGGAAGGCCCCAGAGGAGGGTGTAGTAACACACACTGGTAGAATCTGTTGGGTAGCTAGCTCACTGCAAACCACCAGTGGTCACGTGAAAGTTGAGCTTTGCCTTCCTTTGTGAGAGACTGCTGTTTTTTTGTGGGTTTTTTGGTTGTTGTTGGTGGTGGTGGTTTTTTGGTTTTTTGTTTGTTTGTTTGTTTTTTAGCTACATTGTCTTGTCTTTTTTATTGTCCTTTACTGATAAAAGTCCTAAGTATGGAGCTCAGTGAATACTATACAATGGGCGTTGTTTGACACAGACTGATCATCTGCTCACTCATAGTAGGCTTAATGGAACTAGTAACAGCCTAGTAACAGACTGTAGTTGATTCAGCTCTAAAGTTCCCTCAAATGCAAGAGGATTACAAAAAAGGGGAAAAAAAATGCAACTTTTGCTGAGTGACACAAAAGCTCGTGTCTTCCAAATGCAGGCTTTGGTGTAGCACAGGGCTGGCTTTACTTTCAGATGAATTGTCTCTGAAGCAAAAACAAGATATGAGAAATGTGAGCCTCCTCTCTCAACACTGCCCACTGTGTTGAGATTCATAAGCAGGAAAGCTAAGAGCCCACCGTCCTCTTTAGAAATATGAAAGTTGGTGCTTTGAAGTAGAACTCACCGCACTCAGCCTGAGTGATATCTATGTTCGGACCCAACCGGATCTGCACCCCCTTCACCCACAAGTCTTTCTTCTCGGTGGTGAGAATTACCTCACCTGGAATTCACTCTGCAAAAGATTGCAGAAGCCTTTTTGTATGAATGAAGCTGCTTTCTTCAGGGCAGATGCGGAAGCTGCCCTCCCTGGGGCTTGGGCAACCCACAGGGGCGGGGGTAGTGGGAGAATTGCCTCCCAAGCAGTGTGGCTGCTCAGAGCTACAGCGGCCTGCAGCTGGTGTGTCCTAGGTTTTGAGTGCCTCCAGCAACCTGTACTCCCGCAATGCAGTTCCTTGACCCTGAGGAGCTTCCGGTGGATGAAGAGGATGACGTTTTTGGTGAAGGTAAATGCATCCCTCTGGCAGGAGCCAGGTTGTTATGCTTTGATTCGACAGTGTGGGAAACTTTGGAGTGCTTTGAAATGGTAAAGATGAAGTAGTCTGAGTGAGAGGGTCATAACAAGACAAGGAAGGGGGCATTGCTGTGGAGTGATTCTCCAAAGATTGTATTTTTTAAAGGATTACAACTAAATATTTATTTATTTTTTTCTGTATTGGTGTTTTCCCTGCATTTATGTCTTTATGAGAGCGTTAGATCCCCTGGAACTGGAGCTACAGACAGTTGTGAGCTGCCATGTGGATACTGAGAATTGAATTGGGTCCTCTGGAAGAGCACCAGTGCTCTTAACCACTGGGCCATCATGTCTCCAGCCCCTAGTATTACAACTAAATAAGGACTTGCTTTAGGCCAGAAAGTAGAACTAAGTTTTTGCTTTGTCCCTTATCTGTGTTCTCTTGTGTGACATCCAAAGGGAAGTCTGCCACAGTGCTTTGTGCATAGGAACTGAATGAATGGGGCAGGAGGGCTTCTACCCTCCCCACCCCCACCTCCCTCCCTCCTTCTATTTGGCTATCCCCCTCCTTTCATTTCGGGTGGGGGATGTTGAAACCTGCGAGTTCCTGATGCCACCGGCACTGCTTAGCATTCCATCTCCATCACAGCTCTGCCGTTAACTGTGCGGTCAGGCTTAATGTTTTAAATGGGTGGGTGGTTACCGGCTGATGTCTCCTTCTGATGCGGTCATGAGACAGGCCATAGGCAACAACCTTTCAAGAATTTGGAATTGCCTGAATGGATGGGAACTGGGACAGAAGAACCACAGAAATGTGATTATTTTTCATAAAATACCATGTCTTGTACTTTTTGTAAAGTCTCTCAAGTAGAGTCCTCGAAGGAGCAGTGTGGGGTGGGGGGTGGGGGTTGCACCCTGTCTTTGAAGCATGTGTCATATGGGATGAGTCTGTAGTTCACCCAAGTCAAACTAAAGTGTGTGTGAGGAGAAGCCCTGTGCTCCAGCCGTCTAGGAGATACTCGCTAGCTACATTTATTTTGTTTTAGCCACAGAATTTAAATCTAGAGTGTATGGGTCTGGTACGGTGACACATGCTTGTATTCCCAGGTGGAGGCAGGGGGACCAGGAGTCAAGAGCATCCTCAGCTACATAGTGCATTTGAGGCCAGCCTGGGCTACGAGTCTCAAAAGAAAATGTAAACAATGTAATATAATAATAATGTAGGCCAGGCATGTTGGTACACACTTCTAATCTCAGCCAGTGGGAGGCAGAGATTAAGAGGGTGAAGTGTTCAAGGCCAGCAATGGGCTACATAGTGCAACCTTGTTAGAAAACTAATAAACAAATCACATCATGTTATGGGTTTTTATCACAATTTATATCGGTGTGAGGCGGGATACCTGCTGAGCTTTGCTGTTGGTGGCCAAGGTCCCATCTGCTGCTTTGCTTGACTGACAGGCACTGAGAGCTTCAGAGCTTTCAAGCGGGGCCTTAGGCTCTGCTCTTCCATTTTCCCTTCTCTGTTTGGTGGTCACCTACTTAGGTTAACAGTGACAACTAGAAAGATTCACCTAGATTGGATAATCTCATAGTTTTTCAGTCACTTTCCCTCCAGGGATGACATTCTAAAATATGCCCACTCCACATTTTCTTACCCAAAGGGGTGTTTCTCCTTTTTGTAGCCAGCTGTGGTGCTGAAGAGCACCATCTACAGGCTAGTGTATAACCCTAGATCATACATGGCCTCGTCCTGGAAGGAAGCTTCGTTAGCAGGATCTAACCTTCACAAAGCAGGGCTCCAAGAACCGGCAGATCTTTCTCCTGAGCACTTGCAGCTGTTAAGATCATTTAACATGCTTTAATTATTATTTTATGTGTATGGGTTGTTTGCCTGCATATATGTCTGTGCACCGCATGCTTGATGTCTGTGGAGGCTGGAAGATGGGGTAGGATTCCCCTGGAACTGGAGTTACAGACATTTGTAAACTGTCATTAGGTGCTGGGAATCAAATCCAAGCTCTCTAGAAGAGCAGCCAGTGCTCTTAACCACTGATCCCCTCTACGTCGTTATTTTAACCACATTGACTGGGTGCCACACCAGGTCTAGACTTGAATTCCAGCTCTGCCTCGCCCCACCTTTTCAATGTAACCTCTGTCTCCTCAGCGGCAGCATGAGGCTGTAGCATCTACTTGGTTATACAGATTAGCGTCATCATGGGGTCATAACAACTTGTCTTGTTCTTCAGTGGATCATGTTGTTTAACTTACTCCCTAGAGACTGAAGCAAATCCTTCAGGAATAGCAATCAGGATGCTTTCATTGGTTTTCAGAGTCAGGGCTCACTGCTAGCTCGTGTGGAAGCCGGCCAGCTTGTGTCTCACTTGAAGAAGTACTGTGCAGGCACCGCCTGGCTTCTGCCCATTAATCTGGTTTGTGACCTCAAACAGACCATTTAACCCCTTTGTTCTCCAGTTTACTCACTTGGGAAATGGAGCACAAGCCTCCTAGAACTGTGTGCAGATTAAATCCTATGACAGAGAAGCCCTTAGAATAGTACTCGGGGAACGGCAGTGTACTTACTACTGTGTTTACAAATATGTGCTCATATAATAGAATGGGGACTTTGTTGTCCCCCATCGTATAGAGGTGTGGGAACACGGGCAGGTCATTTATCCTCTTTGAGCCTCGTTCTGCATAGAAAACACAAGTTATACATTCTCTGAAACCTCAGTTTTGTTTCATTTCTATTCGGTTACTAAATTATTTTAGCTAGGATTCAAAATAATGGGTTTCATCTTCACACACATATGTACATATGTATATATATATATATATACATACACACACACACATATATACACATACATACATATATATAATTGCATTTTGCTCGCATTCTTCATCCCCCACTTGAACTGTCTTGGCTGAGACCTCCTGTCTAAAAGCTTTAGATTTCTGCTTAACCTCTGCATCATGACATTGTTACCTGGAGTGAATGACCAGTCCAGGTTTCTCTGGGTTTTCTGCTCCCTAACCTACCCAAGAAAGCAGAGCACTCCGCACACAGTGAGTCCCTTCCAACACACAGAAGGGAACCACTCAGGAAGCTTGTTGTTAGGACAACCGTGTTTCTTTACAGCTGACATGTTTTTCTGTCTGTCTGTTTGTTTTTTGAGGAAACATTGTCCGCCCCAAAAAATACAGTCTACAGGTTTTATGCAGATGCAGAAAGATCTAGAAAAGAAAAAAAAAAAAAGTAGTCCTTACAAGGTGTTTGTTCACCGACTCTCTGAGATCCTGTTTGTTCTCTGTGGTTAGAGAAAATGTCAAGGTTCACAGAACTAAGAGTGTGGCACTCTGTTGTTATTCTACAAGAAGGAAAGAGAGAGAGAGAGAGAGAGAGAGAGAGAGAGAGAGAGAGAGAGAGAGAGAGAGAAACTGTTCACCCACGTGTAACACATTTTTTCTACAACTGTTTCTGTCTGTCTGTCTCTCTCCCTCTCTCTCCCTTCCTCTCTCCTTCCCTCCCTCCCCCCCCCCACCACACACAGCCTTAAGTGTACTTTCTAGATATCCACAACATTATTGTGTCATTAGAAGTAGGCAATAACTACAGATGTGATCTTTCTTGGAAAAGTGGGTGATTGTATTATTAAGGTATTGAAAAGCCAGTAATCGGCACTATTGGCCATTCTCTTTCTGTTTCATGCTGATCAAAGAAAGGCATTCATCCATGTTATTGCCAGGCAGTCTTGACAGCGGGCTGGTGAACCTTGGTGAACACCCCTGTGTGGATTATCTTGGTAATGATAACTTGGTATGATGATGGCAACTATCACTGAAGAAGTCCCCGCCCACAATCAATCACGTGTGAGAAGAATCAGTTCTCAGGTGGCGGTCAGTCAGCCTGTTAGCATGAAAACTACACCTTAGCAGCCTTTACCTCCTTTTTTAGAAGCTCCAGCCTTGGCTGCTTCCATTTTCAGAACAGCTCAGTGGCTGCAATCCAGTGCGCTTATTAGAACAGTAAAACACTCAGTTCCCAGTATGTGTGCAAAAGCTCTTATATTCCCACAGCTCTTAAGATCTCCCTTTAAGACCACATCCAACTGCAAAAATTTTTGCCAGTTCCTTCTGTTCCCGGAGCTGGTAAAGTACATGATAGCAGGGGTGTCTCTCCTATCCTGGAGGAACTTGCTCCAGTCCCCTCAAAGGCTTCTAAAAAGAGATGAACTGTCTGTCTGTAGCACTTAAGACTTAAGAGACCAGCAGATGTCTTGAACAAATTCACTCACTTTAAAACAAAATTTCTCACCTTTCCCCATGAAAGTTGGTCTGTATGTTTTCCCTTCCAATGGGAACTTCACCTCAGAGAAAGAGGACCTCAAAATGTATCAACAAAAGAGTTATACTTAGGATGCAGGCTTGAGTTTTACCTCTCTACGTAGACTGGTTATAAAACTAAGACGTTTTTTAAAACAGGTAAAAACTACACAATGTGTTGTAATCTAGTATATTTTGATATTATGTTATGAATTACATTTGCCCCTTCCAAAATTAAAATGTGAGAGGAGGGAGGAAGAGGAAGGAAAGGAGGGGAGGAAGGAGGGAAGGAAGGTAGGAGGGAAGAAGGGAGGGAGGGAGGGAAGGAAGGAAGGAAGGAAGGTAGGAGGGAGGAAGGGAGGGAGGGAGGGAGGAAGGAAGGAAGGAAGGAAGGAAGGGGAAGGAGATTAAACTAAGGTTATGTATAAGAGCAATAAATGTAGGAAGCTCAGACTAGTTGAGTTAGAACTATACAGAAAAATCAAAGGAAATAAAATATAAACATAATCCTTGGCAGAAAGTGTTGGGGGGTGTTCTATGATTATTCTACATTACAATCATATAAAAACATACAATAATTGTTACTTAACTGTATTTACTATTTCTCAAAAATGTCTGGGTTCTCAAGTGAACCCACACAGACCTGGAAAGCCGGCAGGAAGAGGCTGTCCTGGTTTGACAGAGTGAGAAGAATTGGTTACTCTCTGCTTTTACCATTTGCCAAGACTGTTTGGATCCGTTTCCAGCCTGGGTTCCTGGATAAACAATTTGGATGGAAATCATTTGTCCTGTTCTCTCACAGGGTCTGGAGCAGACACAGACCTCCCCACAGTAATTCATGCCTGTGCGACCTCAGCCTTGGATTACTGTACATTCTCTTCCCATAGATGTCTAGGAAGCTTTCTTTGGCTGGTGCCAACAAGATGGTGTCATTTCAGGGGCACTAACCAAAATAGCACATTGAACTAAAGCTATGCAGGCCTACTCAGCCACCAGTCCACCCCTCTGATTTATGGCCTCCAGTGACCTCACAGTAACCTATTTAGATCTGCTGAAGCTAAAAGGGGCTTGATAGTACAGGTCAGGCATGCCAAATGTTTATTTTAATATCTTGTGACAACCAGAAAAGCCTGAACATTTTAGGAAAACTGGAATATATACTTGGGCAGAGCTTGTCTTGAAAAGTAAACCTCTGTGCATACCCAGAAAAAGAGAACAAAGGAGGGGGAAGGGAGAGAGGGAGGGAAGAAGGAAATAAGGAAGGAAGAAGGAAGGAAGGAAGGAAGGAAGGAAGGAAGGAAGGAAGGAAGGAAAAAGAGAGAAATGTATAGTTATTATAACCAAAATGTTGAGCCTAGCCCTCCTTTCTCTTTGAACAAATCAAATAGTGTGATTTCTTGAGTTAACTATGCCTAGTATGTTTAAAATCATAAAGCACAAAACTATCTTTTAAGAAAGCATTGCTTAGTGTCTGACTTCATGTGCTCATCAGGCTCCCAGGGGAAGTACCTTTTGTAGAAACAGAGCTGCAGAGAGTACCTTGAATACAGGGAGTCTAATAACACTGCAGTTCACACGGAGTCTAGAGCCACTGCAGTTCACACAGAGTCTAGAGCCACTGCAGTTCACAGAGTCTAGAGCCACTGCAGTTCACACAGAGTCTAGAGCCACTGCAGTTCACACAGAGTCTAGAGCCACTGCAGTTCACACAGAGTCTAGAGCCACTGCAGTTCACAGAGTCTAGAGCCACTGCAGTTCACACAGAGTCTAGAGCCACTGCAGTTCACACAGAGTCTAGTGCCACTGCAGTTCACACAGAGTCTAGTGCCACTGCAGTTCACACAGAGTCTAGAGCCACTGCAGTTCACACAGAGTCTAGTGCCACTGCAGTTCACACGGAGTCTAGAGCCACTGCACACAGAGTCTAGTGCCACTGCAGTTCACACGGAGTCTAGAGCCACTGCAGTTCACACGGAGTCTAGAGCCACTGCAGTTCACACGGAGTCTAGAGCCACTGCAGTTCACACGGAGTCTAGAGCCACTGCAGTTCACACGGAGTCTAGAGCCACTGCAGTTCACACAGAGTCTAGAGCCACTGCAGTTCACACAGAGTCTAGAGCCACTGCTGTTCACACAGAGAGTCTAGAGCCACTGCTGTTCACACAGAGAGTCTAGTGCCACTGCAGTTCACACAGAGTCTAGTGCCACTGCAGTTCACACAGAGTCTAGTGCCACTGCAGTTCACACAGAGTCTAGAGCCACTGCAGTTCACACAGAGTCTAGTGCCACTGCAGTTCACACAGAGTCTAGAGCCACTGCAGTTCACACAGAGTCTAGAGCCACTGCAGTTCACACAGAGTCTAGTGCCACTGCAGTTCACACAGAGTCTAGTGCCACTGCAGTTCACACAGAGTCTAGTGCCACTGCAGTTCACACAGAGTCTAGAGCCACTGCAGTTCACACAGAGTCTAGAGCCACTGCTGTTCACACAGAGAGTCTAGTGCCACTGCAGTTCACACAGAGTCTAGAGCCACTGCAGTTCACACAGAGTCTAGAGCCACTGCTGTTCACACAGAGAGTCTAGTGCCACTACTGTTCTTAGATGGTGGACTTTTAAAACTCAGGTAAGGCAGCAGTAAGCTGTTCGTGTGTGGATGGTGGTAATACTGGTGCGGTGGTAATGACAATGATTTGATGATAGTGATAGTGATGATGGTGGCTGTTGTGATCATGATGGTAATTATGGTGAAGGTGGCAATGGTAATCATGATGGTAATGGAGTCATGATGTTGGTCCTGGTGATAGTGGTGCTAATGATGCTTGTGGAGATTACAGTGATAGGGAAGTTGAAAGTGGTAGGGGTCTTAGTAGGAATGGTGGTGATGATAATGGTGGTAATGGTAATCATGGTAGTAATGATGGTGATGGTGGTGGTGATAGGTAAAATGATAGGGTAATAGGATGGTGTTGGTAAGTGTTGACAGTGGTAGTCCTGGTGATGATAGTGGTAGATAGGATGTTGGTGGTAGTGATGACTATATTGGGGGTGGTGATGGTTGTTGTAGTGATGGTGGTGATGGTGCAGTAGTGTTAATGATAATGGTGGTCATGGTAATGATGATCTTGGTGATGGTGTGAATGTTGATGGTGGTAGTCATGATGATGACATCGGTAGCCATGGTGGTGATGATGATGGTGGTGGTGGTGGTAGTGGTGGAGGTGTTGATGACAGTGGTGGTTGTAGTGGGGGTAGTGGTAATAATGATGGTGATGGAGATAATGGTAGTGGTTGTGGTGATGATTTTCCTTCCCAAGAAATTGTCAAGGTTAAAGGAAGGAATGTATGGAATAATTGAAAACCATTAAGGGCTTCCTACTGAAAAGCTGCACATTATCTCTCTGATATTCTCAGCTATTCCAGCCTACCAGGTCTGTTTGGGTCCCTTCTTCCACTCCTGGCCTTTGTCACAAACCAGCAAGAGCTGGCTTACTGAAGGCCATGGGCTGATTGGAGTAGAGCTGTTGAGACCACTCCCTTCACAAGCTTCAAGATGAGAACAGAGCAACCTCTGGCTCAAAAGCTACAAGCCGGGCTGCTAGCTGGTCTCCACCTCCCCTCACGGCTAAAGAAAGGCTCAGAATAACCCAGTGCTCAGCACAGAATAAGTTTGTGATTTCCTCTCTGTTTTCTATCGCTTTCACTGACTTGATCTGCCTTTGAAAATGCTTTCATTGTCAAAGGCAATGCACACCATGACAGCATACTGTGGGAGAGGCTCTCACTTCCTTCAGAAATGCCAGCATCGAGGAATCCCATCTTTAACAGTATGTTTAATGGTATATGGACATATTACCTTGCTAAATATATAATCGGGGTAAACAGATAAACACCACAGTGACTGCTTCTCCCATCACCACTCAACACAGTGCTTTTTCAAAAGTAATTTGAGAAAGGCTAAACTTTCTGTGTTTGTTAAAACATGTCTGATATAAAATTAATGCACATTGATAACATATACGTATATCCATATGTATATATAAGTGTTGCAGACTTTTAGAACAGCAATCAAGATTGTGAATGAAGCCTCTATAACAATGGTATTCAATCTTCCTACAGTAACTTATGTTGTGGTAACCCCCAGCCATAAAATTATTTTCATTGCTACTTCATAATTATAATTTTGCTACTGTTATGAATAGTAATGCAAATATCATAGGAAAGGGTTATTTGACCCCCAAAGGGGTCACGACACACAGGTTGAGAACTGTTGCTCTACAGTATTCCCCCTGGGTTTTGTTTTTACTTCCACTAACTCCCAAAGGTTTTCAATATTAAGAGCTCCTAGAGAAACCCTTGACAATCTGGGTTCATGTACTTATATATGAATATGTTCAGGATGACAAACATTGGCTTGCCTACTGATCCTGCTAAATGAGGCAGTATAGCTGGTGGATAGAAGCTAGTACCCATCCTCTAGATGAGAACTAACTGACAAAGATTTTCTAAGTATCACCCACAAGTTCTGCCCAAGACACAGAACTGGTCAGCAAGGTTGGAAATAGTACCTGCTACCGCCAGATAGACCAGAACCAGATCAATGCAGGTTTTCCCTCTACCTGCAAAGACAGCTGATGGCAAGCATTGAGATTCATCCTCTTTGTGGGAAAAGACAGCTTGAATTGCAATGACCCAGAGAAAAGGGTCCATGAGGGGGAGGGAGATGGCTCTAGTGCTCACCATGCAAGCACCATAACCTGAGTTTTGATCCCCAGAACCCATGCAAAAAGCCTAGGTGCAGTGATACATGCTTAGAATCCCAACATTAGGGAGGCAGATAGGGGTAGGGGTGGGGAAGGAGGGTATCCTTAAGACTCACTGGCCAGCCAGCATTAACAAATTAGTGAGTTCTGGGTTGAGTGAGAGACTCTATCTCGAAAAATAAGATGGAGGAAGACACCCATTGACCTCTGGTTTCTACATCTATTCACACACACTCAAGTACTCGTACATGCAAGCACACTCATGAAAAGAAAACCTATGAGTTTCCTTAGCATTGCTGATGAGCACTGGGAGACAGGGCTGTATGCTTCAGGCTCCCCGGGAGTTTCAGCACTACTCACAATGAGTCAGTGGCTTTCTGTAGCGCTCTTGACGAGTCCTATCCTTCAGGCCAACGGTAGGCAGCCTACTGCCTGCTTCTGCACAGCCTGCAGGAAGGGAATGGCTTTCACAGATTGGCATCTGTAGCTGATGTGATGATAAGAGTCACCAACCCCAAACACAAGTGAGCAAAATGTTATCCCAAAGAAGTCTGCTCTTGCCTTAGGAGGATGTTGTTACTAGAAAAAAGAATTTCCCGATTACTATGGCATTTTGAATTTGTCAGTAATAGCTATGTGAATTGCTATTTTCTTTATCATGTGTGTTCTTGTATCATTTTCTTGTTTTTTATCTCTCCTCTCACAAAGCCTAAAATATTTGTTAACTTCCTCTGTAGAAAGCAACCCTGCTGATCCCTGGTCTATGTAGGCCATCAACTTCTGAGTCACTTTTTATACTTATTTTTGTTTACCTGGATGTGCCTGGATGTCTGTATGTGCATTGTGTGTGCAGATGCCCTCAGAGGCCAGTAGATGCTGGATTTCCTGGAACTGGAGTTACAGATGGTTACGAGCTACCCAAAATGGGTTCTGAGAACAGAACCCAGGTCCTCTGCGAGAGCAGCCAGTCCTCTTAACTGCTGAGCTGCCCCTCCACCCTTCCAAAGTTTTGTCTCTTTTAGTCACTGAGAGTTTCTTAAGTGCCTTTTTCTGAAGCCCTGGTTTCACATCTGTGTCTTCTCTCTGTGACATTCCCCTGTTGGGGGATTTATCCCCTGGGGTTAATTTGATATTCTTTCAGAGGGAATGTGTGTTATCATATTGTGTTGCTTTTTAATAGCACTTGAAAGGATGCTTAAAAAAAAAAAAAAAGAGTGCTTCAGTAGAGATTGCCCCGGGTGGGGGAGGGGAAAGAAGCCAATATCATGAAAGAAAAGAAACATGGGAGGCAGTGCTCTATTTCCCCAGGAGTGAAGTAGTTGAAAGAAGATCTCACAGATGAGGGGTTCCGAGTTTCTCCTGATTCTTCCTCTGTGGAGAACTCTCTCTTCCCCGACACTGGCTTCACAGGCCTCTGGAACCCACTTGTAATGAAGAGCAGGCATGCGGGCACAACTCCAAGCTGTCTTCTCCTGCACTTTCCCACACTGAGGTGCCCCAGTTTACCAAGGAGCAGTGGTGCTGGATCTTAAGCAACACCTTCCAAAGAAACCAGATTGAAGCCACAATATCTTTCTGTTAGAGGATTACAGGAGTCTGCCCTGTCGTTATCATCCTCACACAGTGCTGGTTCTCTCCCACAGCCCCCAGTCTGTGAGGCAGATGCATGCCTGTTTGCTCACATGCATGTTAATTCGAGAATGAGGAAGCCTTTGCAAAATAGACATGACAAGAGAAAGCTAAAAGCACTCACACACACACACACACACACACACACACACACACACACACACACACACACGGTGGGAGCTACCGGCTTCCTGTTGCTAAGTGCTGGAAGAAGCAGGAATGTCTAGTTCTATTAAACATCTTTGGGCAGTTCTCACTGGCTACAAGGGAAGAAAACCTCTCTACTGAAAGACAGGAAACTCTCTCTTGTGCACTGTTGGTGAGAATCCAAATCAACAGGAGCGTAAAGTAGTACCACAGCTGTAGACGGCAGAATAAACAGCTCTTCGAAGTATTCGAAACAGAGTTAGCATATGATCTAGGTACCCCACTTCTGGATGTACAGCCCGAGAAATTGAAAGCAAGGTCCTGAGATGTTTGTGCATTTGTACTCATAACAGTGTTATGCACAATGCCCGAAAGGTGCAAGCAGCTCAAGCTTCCATTGAGAGAGCATGAAGATTCAAGGTGTAGTGTGTGTAGACAATGGAGCTGGCCAATCTTCAAAAGGAATGAAGCCCCGATACAGGTCCCAGTGTGCATAAATCTTATGAACATTATATTATAGAGAGTAAATCAATCTCTACAAAGGTAAATACTGTATCATTCCACTTATGTGATGAATTTACGGCCATCAAATCCAATGAAACAGTAAGTCAATAGTTCCCAGGGCTGGTGGAGGAGATAAAATGTGAATTATTGTTATATTAAAGGGCATATAGTTTTGGTTTTGCAAAGCAAAAGAGCTCTGGAGTTTGGTTGTAGGGCATTGAAACCAAACTTACTGAACTATGCATTGAAAGTTGTTACAACACTAATTTTTTAATTTAAGTTATGTTTATGAATATGTGCACCTGAGTGCATGTGCCAGAGGAGGCTAGCAAAGGGTGTCAGTTCCCCTGGAGTTGGAGTTACAGGCAGTTACATGCTGGCATGGGTACCAGCATGTCTTTTGGCACCCCAACTCTAGTCTTCTGAAAGAGCAGCAAGTGCTCTTCACTGCTGAACTGAGATACTAAATGTTATTTTATTCAAGTTTTACCACAATTATTTATATATGCATATATAGACATATATGTATATACATATCAGTATTTGAAAAGTTAGTTCAGAACGTATACACTATCAAATACGAAATTCCTGGAAGTCTGTGCAGTCTTTCTCTTGAACCCATAACTAACATAAAAGAACCAAATTTCCACAAAAGACAGATTTGATTCTAGAGAGCTGGCACCGATCAAGGTAGACTCTATTCAACACAATTTTAGAATGACCTGGTTCTTCCTAGTGTTACTAGAGTGTTTAGGGTCAAAGTCTTGAGTTTGGCAGCTCCACCAAGCCAGTCATGGTCACTAGTCCTAATACATCAATTATAGAGACAAGTAAGAGTACAAAGCAGAGAAAGGATACTTATTTGATGGTAACATCGGGAGGAGGAACAAAGAGGGCAAGTGACCCTCGAGTCTGTCTTCAGGGTACAGACATGAAGTTTGCTGTTAAATAGAAGGCAAGGTGTATAGACTGTTTAGCAGTCCTGGTCAAGGCATGGTCCTGCCTGTCACTGACCCATCTAGTCTCAAATCCTGTCTGGTTTGCAAAGCAGTTTAGTGAATTGATAGAACTGTGTAAAATCTCTTCTTGGGAGGCAAGTTCTTCCTGTAGCGGACACCAGGCCTTCATCCTTTCCCTTCCCCCAACATGGGATTCCTGGGACCCATCTTTTCAACAGCCCAATGGCTGAAGGGAAGGACACAAGTGTTTCTCTTTAGAATAACTTTGCTCTTGCCAGGACTATTACACTAACAGCATGTGCAGGCTTTAGATAACGGGATTCTTTCTATGAATTCCTGCCTAATTGGGAATAGTTCTTAGGAACTCTGCATGAATGTTTTGTGATTACCCTTCAGTGAGGCTCCTGAGAGGAAGGACACCCTAGGCAGATGTGGTCTCCTGAAGAACTTATAAACTTCAGGACATAATGTCTTTTTCCACCATTAAAAGACTGTCTATTGGAAGTCTGCCATATGCTGGGTTCTGTTTTATTCTGGCTCCTGAGATACAGCAGTGACTATAATAAGGTCCCAGGCCTGGTGAAGTCACACAGTGTTGTAGAGGAGGGACACAGACAGGAAAAGATGCAGCAGTACACTGTGTTGGGGGAAGAGAAGTGTTGTTGACAAATGAGGTGCAGGATGGGAAGGATCAAGCATGGTGGCCCAGGAGGGATTTGCTGACAAGTGCCAGAAGCTTGAAAAATATCAGAGTCTGGCCCCATCGACGACTAAAGGGAGAATGTTCCAGGAATAGCAAAGAGGCCATTGTGTCTGCAGCACAGTGGGAACAAGGCAGAGAGTGGACATTGAGATCCAAACACGTGGGGCTTGGGGAGAACGCCACCACTTGCAGAGCCCTGTAGGATGCTGTGAAGACTCTAGTTTTTACTTTGTGTAAGATGAGTGCCACTGGCCAATGCTCAGCGGCATGGTGTCATCTGATTTACCTTCTAGAAGGCACATTCTGACTGTTCCCTTGCCAGTAAAGAAGAGGGGCTCAGCACATAGCTCAGTTGGTAAAGTGCTTGCTTAGCATGCAGGAAGCCCTGAGTTTGGTAAACTTGTCATGGTAGTACATGTCTGTAATTCCACCAATCAGGCGACGGAGGCAAGAAGATCAGAAGTTCAGGGCCGTCCATGGCTACATAATGACTTCCAGGTCAGCCTGGGACTTGGGACACAACAGGCTCTGTCTTAACAAAAGACATAAGATACAAAGGCAAGCAGCCAGTTGGGACACCATTGGAATAGTCCAGATGACAGCTAATGAAACTCTACCAGACTCTATAGCAATTGGTCCAGGGGCATGTATAGTGAAGGAGTAGACAAGAAGTCTGAGCTTGGCTTGAGCATCTTGACGGATAGTGCTGCTCTTTGTTTCTTGAGACAACGGTAGCCACTGGAGAAGGTGATGGTGGCCACTGGAGGAGATGATGGTAGCTACTGGAGAAAATGATGGTGGCTACTAAAGGAGCTGGTGTGAGCTGGGGGTGCCAAAATGGACTAAGGAAAACATTTCTTCAACTTGGAATCAGGAGTCAGGTGCAGGCAGTCAAACTTACAGAAACTGTGGATGGCTTCACGAAGTCCTCCAAGTACTCAAAAATAGTGGAGATTCAAGAAATGTCTGTTGAAATGTTGATTGTAAAGCAGCATAAATATACATAAAATTATCCATTAGATGTATCTCTAGTTTGTGGATATTGAGGCTGTAAAAATCTCTGTAGACTGTTCCAGAAGACTAGGAGTTCAGCAATGCAATACAAAGTGCTGGACACTCTCCAGGGAGGGTCAGAGAAAGGTGAGGGAGAAAGGGCTAGAAGAGCCTCTACAGGTTCTTGGAGGTGAACATTGGTAGGTGAGAGCTCTGTATCTCTGGGAGCTGTGTGTCATACACGTGCTAACTGCAGAACTGTGTATACAAACTACCTCTGGACACACTCTCAGCCTTTGGCACTCTACGCACCCAGTTCCTTCTTGCCCTTTGGGTCCGAGGCTGTACATCACAGACTCTCAGCTGGAGGAGACCTACAGGGGTTATTGATTTATCCCTCCTCAAAGAAGGAATCAGAACATCCCTGAACTCCTCTTTTTCTCCTCCCCAAGGAGACACAGCAGTATCCCTTAGTCATGTGTCCATCGAACAGTCAAGAACCAGCAACCTGCTTATTCACTCTGTGTCAACTCAAATCTCACATTCTGTTTTCAATCACTTCTCTTTATTCTAATCTTCCTGTATAACAGTCCTCTGCAGAGGGGCTTTATGGTGGAGCACATTACTTTTTCAATGCTGGGGATCAAACTCAGGACCTTGAGGAGGATGCTAGGCAAGTGCTTTATTACTGAGCTACATCCCTCTCCCTCTTTGTAGCCTCAAAAAAAAATATTTTTAAAGAACATTTTACCATACCAAGAACTCTCCCAAATGCTAAAATAGACAGTCCAGTATTTTTCCATCACCAAGCACTTGAGTTGAATAATATATCTCCTGCTGGACAAGAGGCTAGTGCATTCTGGTTCAGGGAGAGGCCCATATGTCTGAGAATCAGACTGAACTCCCATGACACAAGGCCTTCAGCTGTGGAAGTTGAATTCCTCTGTAAATTCGGCATCCAAGGCTGAGAGGTTGACGATTTAGAACCTGCTCAGGGGTGATCCTTATTCTGGCTTAGCATCATCTGTGTGCGGGCAGCAGCCACGAGCAGGTGTTCACATTTGTCTTTCTCAAGTAGCCTCTCGAGGCTTTTTGGTCCACGAAAGAAGAGGCTGAACTAGAGCCTTCCACCCCCAGCTTCAGCCCTGCCAGAAGACAGCTGTTTGGGCCTCTCCCTGCTGCCTAATGCAAACATAGCTGGGATTCAGTAAGAGATGCTTGCCACAAGATTGCTGGCAGAAGTCACTTTCTTTGGAGATTTGCTTAAACCAATGTCCTTGAATTTATTACTATTACTATTGCTGTGAAATGTTCAGCTCTAACAGCTCTAGCCTGAATGACATGCTATTTTGAACATGACAGCCATTGCACTTCAGCTGTGTGAATAATTTATGAGCTGTAAGACCGCTGTCGTCGCCTGATATTACAGCACTCTCCTTTGCCTGGCTAATTATGGAGAGCAATGATGCTCTGTCCTGTTGTCACAGCTCTCATGAGAAGCCACCAGGGACTTGTGTGTGAGCACTGAAGGGAAGAGGGGAACTGGGCCAGGGCCTCCTCACTCCTACTGCTACCAAACTAGGCTCTGAGAGGGTTAGATTTCCACTCAAGCCTCTGCAAATTGAAGCTATGCAGAGCCCTTGGGATGGATCTGATATCCAGCATCCTGATTTTGCATCAAATGTATGTTAGCTGGGAGAGGTGTGGGCTGTGAAAGGGACTTAGGAAGGAAAGAGATGTTAGATCCTGGAGCTAGTTAGGATGGCTAATGGTTCCAAGCCCCCAAGACAGGAGCATCCAGCTGGTTCAGAGCTAAGGGCTGGAACAGAGAAGCAGTGAGCTACAGGTTCAGTTCTCAGGGAGAATTGGGGCACTTCCCACTGGGCAGCCCTGTGTTTTAAGCCATCTCCAGGCACTTCTAGCTCTCTCCAGCTGTGCCTGAGTAGTAACAAGTCTCTTAACCTCCTTGAGACCAAATGTAAATCACACTTGCAAATAAGATCCACGAAGATTAGCAGCCAATAGGAGGTTCTCAGAGTTAGGCTCCTGCCCTTTCATACCTCTGAATTCAAAGGGCTCCAGTACATGAATTAGAAAGGACTTGGCCTCTGGGGAGGGAGATCTCTGCCAAGATGAGGGCAGGGAAAGGAAAGGAGACTAAACAAGATGACAAGGAACAGCCCTGACTGAAGCGGAAAGGAAGATGACAGTCTACCTACAGCAAAGGGGCCACTGAGTAAGAAATATTTAAAGTATAAATGATTAGAGAAGGGGTTTGAAAGGGTTCTCTTTCTAAAGTAACAAATATATACATACACACACACACACACACACACACACACACACTTTATTATTATTATTACTACTACTGATCTCATATACAAACTACTCAGAGAAGGTCATTCAGCAATCATTTGGTCCTTAATCTCCTGTAGCCAGCAGTACACGTGAGAGCTGGATTAACTGGATTAACTGGTCATTCTTCCTACTACGTCAGTTGACTCACAGAATGGGGGGAGAGGGCTTTGTATCAGTTTAGATTAAATGTGAGCTGATAGGTAAACCCTATCCCTTCTATTTCTCCTTTAGCTTTCCATCTGAGCTGTGCTGACTGATCTATGTCTGATCTACACAGACTCACATTGTCCTCCGAAATCTTTCAGCTGCTCCCAGGCATTGTGTGCAGCCTTGCTCTGAGCTCCACCAACCTAGGCTGTTCCGAGCTAGGGTTGCCCACGCTCGTTTGCAATGGCTCTGGACGAATGGTATCTCACCAGCCACTTAGGCTTGAGGGACTCAGGCTCTCCAAGTCTGGGTAGGCTGGACGCAGCATACACCTGTCTCTGCCTCCCCAGCACTGAGGTTGCAAGTGTGCACCACCACCCTGAGCTTCTTTTACATGGGTTCCTGGGGCTGAATTCGGTTCCTCGTGCTTTGGAACAAGCGTGTGTAACCAGCCCAGTAGAGGAGGCTCAATGAGTATCCACCAGGAAAGCTGGAATTTGGTTGTACAGAGATGAAGAATCACAGAGGAGGGTACAGGGGTAGAGGTAGAGGTACAACTCCTGGACCAAAGGAGTAAGAGGGAGTAGATGGACAGATGGAGGCTGCTCTCTGCAGAGGGTGTGTGTGGGGGTGGGGGGGGGTCATCCTTTATAAAGGGACACAGCCAGCCCAAGGTGACCTTATGAGGAAAAGTCTGGAACTCATATCTTGAAGAAGAGTCTGGAATGTATATCTTGAAGAGGGGGCCATTCACACAGTCCCCACAATCGGCCCCCAGGGCAAAGAGAGAAGAGTGAGAGATGAGAAGAGACAGGAAGTGAGACCCTGGACAAACTATAAGCCTGGAACTAACTGCATCCAGCTGGGAGCGCTAAATACATCACCTTGGAGGTATATATATATTTGCAGTACTTTTGATAGCTCAATAAAAGGAAGTAAATTATGAAGTAATAGTTGAATTTCCAACCTTAAAAGCAAAAGTGCCTACATACATCTGTAGCATTCTGCTTACAGATACCAATAGTTTCTTTCCAACTACCTCTCCCTGCACTTTGAAATATTTTATATCCATCTTGTTGTGCCCTAATACTTTTCAGTTACATGTATATTCTTCACTTTATATCTCTTGGTATACAATTCTGAAAAGAACTATAAATTTAACATACTGTCAAAATCTTCGTTGGTCTCCATTGCTGGTTCTTAAAATGAAATCTGAGGACCCTTGAGGTTTACCAAAGCTCCTTCAAGGAGTTCTCTGACAGCCTCAGTGTTTGGTTTGTGTGTGTGTGTGTGTGTGTGTGTGTGTGTGTGTGTGTGTGTGTACACAGGCATGTGTAAGTGCTCTCTCTGGAGTACCCATGTGCAAAGGCCAAAGATTAATATCAATTTTCTTCTTTTGTTGCTCTCCTTTTTTTTTTTTTAAATACAGGTCCATTTTTTTAAGATTTATTTATTTATTATGTATACAATGTTCTGTCTGCATGTATGCCTGCATGCCAGAAGAAGGCACCAGATCTCATTTTAGATGGTTGTGAGTCATCATGTGGTTGCTGGGAATTGAACTCAGGTCCTCTGGAAGAGCAGCCAGTGCTCTTAACCTCTGAGCCATCCCTCCAGCCCACTCTCCTTATTTTCTAAGACAGGGTCTCTCACTGGACCTGTAGCTCAGTGCTTCAGATAGACCAGCTGGGCAGTGGGACCCCATGATCCACCTGTCTCCATCTCCCAAGCATGGGGTTACAGATGTGTGCTGCCACATCTGCATTCTACACATGTGCTGGGATCCAAATTCAGTTCCTCATGTATGCATAGCAGACACTTTACTCACTGAGCCATCTCCATGGTCCCTGTTCATTTGTTTGTTTTTGAGATAGCCCCGGCTAGCTGGAACTCAGTATGTAGTCCAACCTGGCCTCAACCTTATGAAAATGCACCTGCCTTGCCCTGCTGGATACTGAGTGTGCCCCATGCTTGGCTAAAGTGCTTTTACCAAGCACAAAATGATCTAATGATCTTGGAATTGTTATGTTGCATTCTTTTTTAATATTAGAATGTTGGTCAAGATTATACTATTACAGAAAAAGACCTCAAGGGTTTGTGTAATAATCCCATCACCTTGAACATTCAGATGTTTGTTTCTGCCTCTGAAACCTTCTAGTCTCTCAGTGTACGTACTAGGCCTATAGATTGGCTCAGGTTTCAGGTAATTTGCCTGAACTCATAGGCCTGGCTTCAGTACCTTTGAGCTGCTTGTCTCTGGGACATACTAAAATGTCAGCAGTGTTGACCAAGAAAGTTCCCATTGCAAATGCAGATATGTATGACAATGGGAAGGAAATGCCTGTGATACCTCCTCCCTTGCGGACCTTATCAGAGGCACCAGACATGGATGAAGGGTAGGAGGTCTGGCTCCCCAAAGTCCAGTAAGCGGTGAGCGGTGAGCGGTGAGCGCTTCACCAGAGCTGCTGGGGTGACAGTTAATGCAGGCTCCGAAGGTTTTGGGGGGGAGTGGGGGGTGGCAGAAGCCAGGCGGTGAGTGTATGCTCACCTTCCTCACAGAGCCAACTGACTGCCCTTCCTCTAGACACATTAATATGGAGTTTATTGTACTGTACAGGGCACAAAGCACAGCTCCCGACACACAGCTTGTTAATGGTGGGAACTGTGGTAACCCACCATCCCAGAAGGCAGGGATATGCATGGATCTGTGTTCAGGGGACAGAGGACCTATTGGAAAAAAAAAAAAAAAAAGACCAATGTCTTGATGGAGGCAGTGCTGGAATGGAGGCTTTCGAGGCCAAGAAGCAGATTCTAAAGATAAACCCGTGGTAGGGGGCAGAATGATAGAATCAGCTAAGGATTTCTAGGCAGCGGCATTGGCCTGAGCAAAACGCAGTGGACGAAGGGAAGTATGGTGACCTGGCTGTGCTGACCCTTTAGATGACACATGGGACACAGAGAGAGGCTGAGATTTGCCAAGTCCCTCCTCAGCAGCGCTGAGACAGAACCACAGTCTCTCGACTTCAAATCCAGGATCCTCCTAGGCCTGTCCCCTGCCTGTGAGGGTGACAGCAAGGGGAGGATCCAGCCAGAAAGGCTCCTGAAGCCACCCTCCGGAGGAGGAGAGTGGGCTGGAGGCCTCCTGAGGTTGTTACCAGGCTTCTGCGCCTGAAGTGCGTCTGACAGACATGCCAGAGCCACCTGGGCCATGTGACAGAATGATGGGAGGGGGGGAGCTGAAAACCTTCCTTTGCTGCTGATTTTGGTTACATTGTGGGATTTCGATTTTGTTTGTTTATTTATTTGTTTGTTTGCTGGGGGATTGGGATGGGGATCTCACTATCGCTCACCCTGGCTTCAAATTCACCAGATGTAGAGCCCAAGATGGCTTTGAACTCACAGTAATCCCCCCTCCTCGGCCTCTCAAGTGCTGGGATTCAGATGTGTGCCACCAAGCCCAGCTCTCAGAGTCTGCACTGGAAATTCCTTCCCGGAGTAAAGCATGTGTACTTCATGAGTTAGAAAATTAAAAAGAAGAGGGAGGGAACAAATTGGTCAGAGTGGTAAATGAAGAAGTGAGCAAACGTTACTGTGTGGTAAAAGAATTCAAGAGTCTCAAGCCCAAGTAAAGCATGATGATGCCCACCTTTGATTCCAGCAGTCAGGAGGCAGAGGCAGGAGGATCTCTGAGTTCGAGGCTAGCCTGATCTACAAATTGAGTTCCAGGACAGCCCAGGAAACCCTGTCTCAAAATACAAAACAAGTCTCAGAGGCAGAGCTGGGGCTGGGTTTGCCTGGCTCATGTGCTTGCCTAGCATTCCTGAAGCCCTGTGTTCAAATCCTAGCATGGCATGGGTGCACATGCCTATAATTCTAGCACTCAGGAAGTGGAGGCAGGAGGATCAGAAGTCAGAAGTTCAAGGTCATATTTGGGTGTATAGGAAGTTCAAGTTCAACTTGGACTACTTGAGTGAGAACCTGTCTCAATTTAAAAAAAAAAATCTCAAAACCAGCACCATTTCAAGATATGGCGTAGCCACGTCCTAGGGCAGCTGAACGCCTCTAAAGGAAGGTCACATGATTAGAGAAAGGATTTCAACATGAGGTCACGAACTCTGCTGTTTTTATGTACGTGAGGCATCCTAGTTAGGAAGGAAGGCTACATCTCTGGCACATCTGGTCACCTCTCCAGGATCTGCCAACTAGGCCAAGAGCAGAAGCCAGAAGTCACCAGTGTTGTGGGCACGAGGTCCACAGAGAAGTTCAACACGGAAGGTAGCTGCTCCGGCCGAGTCTCTGACGCCTCCTGACGACAGCATCAGCCTCACTTGGCAATGCCAGGCATTCCTCAGGCATATGCTGAGCTCTGTGTTACATAGCTGGAGTTCTAAATCGGGAAATCAAATCAGCTGTGCTTTAGACGCGTCCCTTCTTCCTTCTCATGAACCGTGCGTGGATCAGACTTGATCGGGCTCACTGGGCCGATTCCGTTAACCAAGCATCAGCTAAACAGTGCTCAAGAAGGAGAAGGACATAGCCCGGCTATAGAAAGGGACACTTGTCAGTGTTGCTGAAGTTCAAACAGTCGCATGCTACCAAAAATAAAGCCGTTCCCATAGCACCCGCGATACTTCCTCTTTGCTACTGCACACCTCACTTACTCATCTCCAGACCTTCCACCCCAAGCAAGTCGAGTGACTGCTGGGCCTTCCCCAGTGTCTGCACCCTAGCTCAGTGCCTGTTACTGAGCTCACCCAACCATTCACCAATAATAGCTGCCATTTGTATGTAGGGGTATTCTCAATGAAGCATGTGAGTGGAAGGGTTAAACTGTGTTTTAAGGAACCATTCCTTTCTCTTTTTTTAGACAACAGCTTTTTATTTAAGGAATTTTGCATGTCATTCTTTCACTGCCTATTGAGGTCACTTAGCTCCCTCAAAGCAGAATTCAACATTTCAAGACAGCCCTTCTCTAAAAGAACTGGTGCTTAATCCAGGCAGGCTGTCAGCCCACATTTCTTCTATTTGAGCTTCTTTTATTTCTACTTGAAGAACAACATATTCATGACTTCAAAGCTCTCCATCTGAGATATTATTACACATCTAAGAAAGCCACCAATGACAGAGCAAAGGGATGGCGGTGTTGATAATAAGGCTCCTCCTTTGAGCATGAGGAGTTACTGTAAATGGATGAAATTTGCTTGTTTCGTTTCATTGGCTTTTAATGATTGGCACACCCTACAGACCTGAGTGTGAGATCACAGGAATGAGTGTGGTCTAGATTCCTTCATGTTAAAACAAGTGTCAGAAACTGAGGGCAGATCGTCTGTCCTAAAGTGGACCATAAGGCAAATTGCTTCAGGAACTGTTCTTATCTGCTGACATGAGGAAATGCACTGTCTCCTACTAGGGAAGTCCCCATAGTGCCCCTGCCTCCGTGGCTAGAATAGATCTGTGCTTCATTACTTCCCTGGGTGAGGTCACAAGAATGCTCTTGAGGTATGTGAATGCTCTACTCAGTGAATTTTAGAGAATGTAAGAATCCTGCTTAGGAAACAGTGAATAGCATCATAAGAGAGAGTAGGAGCAAGGAGAGACCCGCCCCTTCAAGAAAGCGGACTCCGGAGATCTCAGCAGGGGCAGTGAATGGAGATGCCTGCTGTGGAGCTTGGACTGTGGCCTGGGATGCCCTTCCACTTCAATTAACTTATCTACAGAATCCTTCACAAGCTTGTCCAAGGGCCCACTGCCTAGGTAAGTTTAGATCCTACTAAATTGATGATGGAGATTAACCATTGTCAGCAGTGTGGACTTTGGGTTCTATCTATTCTGTATTCCAAATGGCCTCTGGTATGTGCTCTTAATTCTTTTGCCCTGTTGGACAAATCGCTTCTGTGGCACTAGACCCACACAATCCTTTCAGGATCTCGTTCAGTGTGTTGGGACCTGCGATTCCTGCTCCCTGACTGATGCACAGAGGACTGGCAATACAACACTGTTTAAAACAGTCACACTTCACACAGTGCCTGCAATATTATTCAAGGTAGAATATTCTAGGCTTCTTGAGATCAAACTCTTAAGAAGTTCTGAAGTGCGAGGATGGAGCGGGAGGGGAGAGAAAATAGCCAGGGGCTTTTTAACCGGGTATGAATGAACAGACTGCTATTTGGATGTAGGCAAAAGCTCTTTGGTCAGAGATAGACAGGTTGACAAGGGAAATAAAATGATGGAAGAGTCAAGGACTGCTTCAGAAGGCAGGGTGATCCATCTTTCATCTGATAGGTCTGGGACACAGTGTGCAAAGCAGAAATGGTCCCTGCCCTGTGAGCTCACAGATTAGTGACAGGGAGACAGGAAACAAGTGAAGAGGCAAAGAAAGATCCATGCTTTGGAAGATGAGAGGGGATTGAAAAGGATCCCTGGGACAAGGATGTACTAAAGATGCTAGTGGTCCATGTAGAGGCTGGGAAGGGTTCAGGAGCTGCAGGGAGGCTGATGATACAGATGATCTGTAAAGGGTAGGCTCCCAGCATCTTTGTCAGCAGTGGTGTTTTGATTATTTTTCTTGTTGCAATGATCTAATTAATCCCTGGCTCCATCTGAAGGGATACTGTCCATCCTGGCAAGGGAATGCTGGTGTTCAGCTCCTTTTCCCCTTTGTATTCAGTCAGGACCCCAGTCCATGAATGGAAGGTGCTGCCCACATTTAAGGCAGGTCTTTCCACTTTAATTAACTTATCTAGAGAATCCTTCACAAGCTTGTCCAAGGGTCTACTGCCTAGGTAAGTTCAGATCCTACTAAATTGAGGATGAAAATTAACCATCAGCAGCAGTGTGGACTTTTGGTTTTATTCTGTATTCCAAATGGGGAACAGAAGCAGGATTCAAAGCCACAGAGAGGTCACTCACGTTGTTTATAGTTTTAAAGGCCACGGTTTCTGCAAAGTAGATAGACTGTTGTCTATCACTGCCCAACAGATCATCAACATACAGCCATTTAAAGAACACACAGCATTAACTCACAGTTCCCACTCATCAAGAATCCAGCTCCAGCCTCACTGTGTCCTCTGAAGAGTGGGTATCATGAGGAATGCCTCTCCATAGCCATGTCTGACAGATATCCAAACCAAGGTTTTTTTTTGCATTTGCATCTAAAGTTGATTAAGCCAGGTCATTTTGGACAAGTTATGCTAACTTTCTTTAACCTTTGTTTGCCCATCTATAAAGTAGGAATCAAAATACTGAGAGATTATAGCCAGGTGTGAACAACCCAGTGCCCAGGGGATAAGAAGATCATCATCAACTGTATATTTAGTATAGTAAGGATTGATATACTAGGAACTTCTGCATTGAGCAGAACACCGGTCAAGAAATATACCAAGGGCTGGGGATTTAGCTCAGTGGTAGATCGCTTGCCTAGCAAGTGCAAGGCCCTGGGTTCGATCCTCAACTAAAAAAAATAAAATAAAAAAATAAAAAATAAAAAAATAATAATAAAATAAAATAAAAAGTAAAAGAAAAGAAATATACAAAGGACTTGCACCCTGTGCTAGGATGTTGTGCCATGTAGCTGACGTTTCCCTCCTGGGAAGAAATGTCCACATGGGAAGTTGGAGCGCTGGTAGGAAGTATGCTGAATTGAGAGAAGAGTGTCTGGGCAATGCAGTTGGAAAGGGCAGACTGTCAAAACTCCTCTCAAGCCACCTCGTGGCCCAGGGCAGAGAGATGAGACCAGTGCTCACCCTTGGGTGATCTCTGTAGTCTTGCTGAATCCTTAGATGGGGCATGATCTGGCTGCTTGTGTTCCAGGTGTGAGGATGTTCCAGTTTCATTGACTCCTCTCACGGTCCTTGTTGGTCAAGGTTTATACTTCTTGATTCTAATGTCCTCACAGAGTGACTAGATCTCAGTTTGGAATAGGACAAATGCATTTGTGGAAGGATTTGATTTTATGAATTATGACTACAGAATTGTATGAATAAGACAGTTTGACAGATGGAGAAACTGAGGCCTGATGAGGATTGCCTATTTAAGGATGGAGGCAGAGTTCACCCTTTCTCTGTGTGTCCTTGCAGACTCCTTATCTCATACACACACACACACACACACACACACACACACACACACACACGTGGTATTGGTGTTGTTCTGATTGGAGACAGGGTCTCTCTCATACCCTAGCCTAGTAACCCATGCTGGCCTGAGACTTAACTGTATGTAGCCCAAGCTGGCATCGAACTGGCAGCAGTCTTCCTGCCCCAGCCTCTTGAGCGCCACCACACCCAGCTTCCAAAGGTCCTTTTTAAGGAATGTTTTTGTCTGTTTGACCCACCTACTCTTCGAAAGCTTTATGTATAATTCAAATCTACACAGAAAGGGGGGTTTTAAAAGACAAACAAAAACCTTGTGTCTCCCCATCCGTGTGAGATCTCTGTCCAAGCCCTTGAGTACCTGTACCTAGAGGTCCTCTCCAGCTGGGCTTTCCAGGTAACTCCTGCCTTGAGCCTTGAACTCCCCTCCCCAGCACCGCGCGAAGCACCCCCCCCACCTCGTCGTTCGTAATGCACTGCCCTTTTTGAGATCCCCAAAGAGCTGGCTGCACAGGTACTCTTGTCTCAGCTGAGATCTCCTCTAATGCCCACGGGTCTCGCTCAGCTCCCCTGCCGCGCAGTCCTCCGAAGCCGCGCCACAAGCTAAGTAAGTGCCCAGGAGCCTGCCGTGCTGACGATCAGCTGGAGGCAGGCACCCAAGCACAGCCTGAAGGAGTCGAGCTGAAGGGACCATCAAGCAGCTGTCTCCACCCGCCCTCCTCCTCTTCCCTCCCCGCGCGGGTGACGCGCCAGCCCCCGCGTGCGCGCCTCCCCACCGCCCGCTCCGCCGCCGCGCTCGCTCCACGCTCCGCCACCGCGCGTCCGCTGGCCCCGCAACTTCACCCGGCGCCGCGGCAGCTGGAGCGACGCCCGCCCGAGCGCTGGGGCCACGACTGTCACCCGCCGCCCTTTCCCTGTCGGCTGGAGGAGGCGGCGAGCAGCGGCTGTCCTCGGAGCCGGAGGTACAGGGCAGCGAGGGGCGGCGCGGGGGTGCCGAGGTGGTACATGCCACCCGGCACTAAGCGTCTCCGGGCACCGGGAGCGTTCTTTGCAAGTAGGTGCACGCGCCTCTTAGAGACATTCTCTGCGTCTGATTTCGCTTTCACCTCAATGAGGTGGGTGTGTGGAGGGCTGTCCTGGGCTTGAAAGCGTCTGGCGTGTTAAGAAGAACCCTTGGGTGTCCGGGATTCCTCGGTCCTGGCGAATTGGGGAGTCTGATGCGAGCGGGGCGGAGAAGAGAAGTTGCTAAGTGAGAGGGACCAAGCACTTAAGCACAGGCAGACCCGAAGGGTGTCCCAGGCCCAGGAGGGACTGGTTGAGAAGGTTAGAGAAGCCTGTGGCTACCCAGGGCTGGGGTTTGTCAGGGATCACTGTGGCTTGAGAGATGGAAAATAGGACCCCGAGTGTGAGAATCCGCGGGTGGGATCGTGGGTGAATCTCTGGCTGCCGAAAGACATCTGGGCACCCAACAGAGATGGGTGATCCAGCTCAGAGGGAAGATTTCAATTTCCAAGGGCTTCGTGTGCCTCCAGACTGAGCAATCGAGCTTGGCTGGGACCCAGCCGCTTCAAATTGGCCACGTGAAGCCGGGCGGTGAGAATGGGGAAGAGGGGCCAGCCAGAAGAAATGTGTCGCTTTTGATGCAAATCTGTTTGGAAAGACTAGGGGACGGGGGTCACACCTGGGGATATTCCAGCCCTAGCAGGTGTCTATGGTGCGGAACGTGGCAGCAAAGGCCGGTTTTTGCAGCCCTCCTGCTTCAGGCTATTTATTACCTCATAGCTCCCCCTCCTCCCCCCACCCCCCGCGCCCAGGTTCGTGGGCAGCAGTACAGACCCCTCGCTGTCGAAGGGAGCAGGCGTTGAAATTCGCTAAGCAGAGCCATTCAGGTGTGAGAGTGACGGGACTGTGGACAGTCACAGCTCCTGAGTGAGAAAACAAGGCAAGATCTCAGAGAGCTGGCGGGTTGTGTGGGGTGGGGGTGGGGCAGAGTAGGATCCGCAGCCTGGTCTAGGGACGCTGGTCTCCCGGACACCTATATGTTGCACGAGTGACTGTGAAGACAGGTCAGCACTTTGGCCAGGGAAACAATGTGGTTGTCTTAAAAAACACCCGTCAGCTGCCTTTCCTCCCCGCCCCCCTTGCAAATATGAGCCCCCGCCCATTGTTTCCTGACCCAGTCATTTCTCCCTTTTTGGTTTTGTTGTTTTTGTGGGTGGTTGGTTGGTTTTGTTTGGGGAGAATTTTTTGTTTGTTTGTTTGCTTGGGTTTTGGGGTGGGGTGTCATGTTTGCCTAGCTCCTCCTTCGCACCCTCACCCCAGTATTCCTACTAGCCTACTTCTCTGGAGCAGCCTCTGAGACTCCCATTCATAAGGTTTAGCTCCGCCAGAGCCTCCTACCTGCTATTAGAGCAGGGGAGGTCAGGACACAACTCCCGCAGAGAACCAGCATCCTCAATCTAAGTCTCTAGCAATTCATTGCAAAGCAGCCAGTAGCCACCCTCCCTCCCACTCTGGGAATAAACGGCGGAGGGTTGGGGGGAGGTATGTGCTTGGGGTGCAGTGGCTTGAGGAGAAGACCCCCCCCTTCTCTGTCTGCTGCTCAATCCAGCCTTCAGCCCCAGAGCTCCTGCATTCTGAGGTCCCATTGGTGGAGAAACGGCCACAGGCTGGCTCTTGCCCTGGAAGTTAATACATTTGCCCATCCAAAAGTTCACTACACCCAACCATGTGAAAAGGAACATTGGAGAATCTGTTTAGTCAAAACATATCGTATGTGTTGCTTTTCCAAAAGGCCCTGAGGGGTGGTGTTGCTCTCTTCCTCTGACACTCCGGTGTGAGATGTTTTTGCTATGAATATTTTGTCCTCAGTATAAACATAAAGAAATGCCCAGCTAGAGAGAGGGAACACTGAAAGTGTGGCCAGAGGACTTGCCTGGCATCCTGATTACACACATACAGGTTCCATAAATGGCTCCCTTCCTTTTGTTAATTACAAAGTAGAGTTATTTCCAGCAGAGAAGGGACCTGTGCTCTTTCAGGGGTGAAATGTACCAAATGGGCTAGGAGGAGGTTTGTACATCTATTATTTAGATCTATAGGTATAGAGCTCTAAGTATAGCGCTATACCTATAATAGCATCCAGGCCTCCGTCTTTGGAGTGGGGTCCTGACAGGTGTGATAACTAAATCTTCCTTCACTAACATGAGACTACCCTACTAGGCTAGAGCCCAGGGCTCAACTACAGTATCAACCACGTACCTCCTAAACATAACCAAGCCCTTCTGTTATCTCTTTCTCCTCCCTCCCATCCCCTCCCTCCACCGTGTGTGTGTGTGTGTGTGTGTGTGTGTGTGTGTGTGTGTGTGTGTTCAGGTGTCTTCCTCTGCCGGTCTTCCCCTTATTATTTAAGACAGTCTCATTGAACCTGGAGTTCACCAATTCAGCAAGATTAACTGGCCAAGGAGCTCCAGGGATTTCCCTGTCTCTTCGTTCTTGGCCCTTAGGTTGCAGGTATGCATCACCATGCCAAGCTTTTTACATGGGTACTGGGAATCAAATGCAGGTCCCCATGCTTGTGTGGCAAGTACTTTACTCAATGAGCTATCTCCCCAGCCCCTCTCTGTTATATTTTGAGCTCGTGTATACCCACCTCTGTTAAGAGCCTCAAACACAGAAGAGCAGCTGTGGAGAGTGGGCAATATGGCTTTCCGATTTCCCATTTAATGATCAGAGGTTTCTTACAATGGTCCTTTGGGTTACGTTTGCAAACAAGTGATTTATTTTAACAGCCATGCATTCAATGGGTTGGAAAAATTGAAACGCAGTCTTATTTTTATTCTGAAGAAAGGCAAGAAGTCTAAAACCAGTCTCTTGCTTTCCTTGAGAGGAAGTGGGAGTGGAAGCGAAAGTCGTTTTATCTACACAATGGGTGATCCTCGGGCAATGGCAGACTTGGGGTTTCCATCTGGGCTTCCTGTCCCTAGCACTGAACAGGGCTTCATGCTTGCAAACAAATCTTTCACCAGGGTTATTCTCATGTACCAAGAAAAGCTTCGGGAGTGGGGGAGCGGGGTGTGGAGCCAGCTTGTGTTTGAGGCCATTCAACCAGAAAAGAATACCAACTGAAATCAGACAATGAGTTAAGGGAGCTGGGTGGGGGGGGGGGTGAGGAGGTACAGATAGGCAAGTAATTGGTTCCCCAAAGACAGCCCTCAGCGGAATGGTGTCTTAGAGCAGTTGTCATGTAAACAGCCCACAATGTGATTATTAGGAAGATTTGTTCAGCAAAGGGGGAGGATTATGAGGCTGCACCTCTGTGTCCCTGAGGAGCCCTGCTTTGAGCTTCCGGTCCTCTTGGCTGCCAAATTGTATTGAGTTTCTCAGGACAGCATCCTCCCTCTGAAAACCTCACTGGGGTAAGCATGGGAGCCTTTGTGAGGACTCCATGGAACAGCCCATCCTATATCTTGAGTGAGCTAGTTCAGAAATACCCAGGAGTCCTGGTGGCTCTTGTGCGCCTCTGCTCTGAAGCCACAAGCTTCCTCTCTGGGCTAACGGTCTTTGTTTGGTTGATTTGGTCACAGCAGACTTATCCCACTTGGGTTGGACACATTCCCTGGAAATAATAGATGTTTTTCCGGGTGTGCCATCTATCTAGTAAAGAGCTGTTCACTTATCACTCCTCGAGGGTCTTCCCGCCTTCTAAGGAAAGCCAGACGACCGGGAAGCCAGCAAGTCCAGTTTGTTTTATTGGTCTTTGTTTATGAGGCACCGGACGAGCACGGAGTGGGGGCTGGTTTGAATGCTTTCACATTCATTACGCTAATGAAAAAGGAAATTGCAATTCTCTTTTTCACAGTGAAATGGGATGCAGTATTTCCATGTTGTCTTCCATAAGACCAGAATGAGCTCCCAGCCACAGCCAGAAGTGTCCCCTAAACAAAGGGAACAGCTTGCACACTCTTTTAAAACAGTGGGAAAGATTTTTACACTGTCCTAAAATACAAATAAAAATTGATTACCAGTCACTTTTAATTCTGAAGTGGATTTTTTAAGCCCATTGTTAAGTAATTTAGGGAAATACTATTTTTTTTTTCTATTGCTTATGCATGTGTTCCCTGAGCAAGTACTTGGGATCTTGCCAGAGTGAGATTTCCCCTTCAATATAAACTCATAAAGTCTCAATTATCACTTCCAGGGACTGCAATCCAGCAGAGAAGAAGGAAAAAAAAAATTGGGTGACTATATATATAGCTTGGTTTGTCCCATGTGTTAGTTCTTTATCATAACAAAATATCTGATATAAGGTGCTTATGAAGTAAAGAAAGGCTTATGTATTTAGCTCACTGCTTAGAAGGCTAGAAGTCCAACTTTCCATATAGAGGGTGTGGTGAGAGCTGACTCTTGACTTCATCACCTCAGGGCAGAGTTCTCAGATAAGCAAGTATTGAGAAATAGAGACATCTTGAGCCAGAGACAAGGAGAGCCTTGAATGCCACACTCCCTTCAGAGAGCATGCTGCCAGTTAGCCTAGGAACCTCCTACTAGGTCCCAACCTGGCAAAGTTCCACCACTTTCCAATAGTGACATTCTGGGATCCTCGGAGAACTCAGCAACCACACTCAAATGGTAGCCGTGCGTATACACATGTTGCAAGAATGCAATTGACAGTAAACACGTCCCTTCACTAGGAAGCATTTGGGGTTTGGACAGGAAGAGGGTAATCACCCTACGAGCAGAGCTAAGTTAGGTCACTTAGGAAAGATGAATGGTAGGGGAAAGAACCTACCAGGATGGAAAACCGATAGAGAGACCAATGAGCCCCCTGGGGGCTCTGAGAGGGTAGTTGGTTTGTTCCGGCACCCTTGTGGTTTGTACCTAGCCAATGGAAGACATCAATTACTAGTTAACAACTTGTGAACCTGAATTTAAGACCATGAACCTAAAAGAAGACAGTGAAGTCAGGGCAGTAAGAAGCAGGCCTGGCAGGGAAGGTCGCCTGGGAACAGTTGTGAAATGGGCTGTTATTAATGACATTGATATGAGAGCAGGGTTGGGCTATGGCCACACTACAAAACACCTTACATATAGACAATGTCTTTTGACACTTTCTTGTGTTTGTGTCTCCCTTTGGGCTTAATGCTACTGGCTTTCCCTTGAAACCCTGGGAGTGCTCTGTTCCTTCACAAGCTGATTGTTCTGAAAGGAAGCTAAGGAACAATGACTATATTCTCTTCTGCTTCTCTGTGTAGGGCTTCATCCCTCCAGAGTGCACTTGGAACGGAGGCAAGGGAAGGAGGGGACAGGGCAATGGGAATCAATACATAGAGCCCAGGACAGATTCCTGGAGCTAGACCAATTCCCAAGAGGCTAATCCTCACATGGCATTTGATTTCTTTGCTCATTGCAACACATGAAGTTCTAGAATGACCTTGACCTTAACAGTTTCCCTTCCAATTAATGTGTTCCCGTACTGGGTGTGCTGTTGATAGACAGGCTCAAGGCTGATCCTTGAATGGCAGGACCATACCACACTATTCATTCATAAGGTTACTAGTAACATTAGCCATGTGGACATGACCCATATTCTTCATTAGCTGTAGTCTAACTTAGACTTGCCTTGGTGATGCTTTATCCTCGAGGACAAGAGGGAGCTTGGGAAAGGGAGAGGTTGGATGCCACGTAACAGACAAACACACAGCGAATGCAGCATTCACCAGGATTCAGTTCTAGAGAGGAGAATCCAATCAGCAGAAAGGTCATAAAGTCAAGATGGCTTGCAGAATTATCTGGACAGGAAAACCAAGGCAATACACATGGGTTATGCTTTGTAAGCCCACTTGTAACTGAGCTATAAATGTCCCTACTGTCTGATTTTATATCAAGAAGCTGCCTGTTGATTTGAGCAAGAGGCTGTTGGCATGGCCGGCAAACAACTACCAGGAAGCTACCACAGGAAAAACCAGATTAGTATGGAGGCTGGTCCAGAATAGTATGCAAAATAATAACTTTCTCTCTTTCAAGATGCCCATGCCAAATCTCTGAGACCTACAAATCCAATTCCCTACATGACAAAGCAGACTTTGCCCATATGATTAAGTCAAGGATTCAGCCATATCCTGGACTACCACCTGGGCCCGGTCTAATTAATTAATTAATCTAATTAATTAATTCAGTCCTTAAAAGCAAAGAAGACAAATGGCTCTCTGGATGGAAGGCAGCGCCAGACAAAGTTATTGCCTTTGAAAGTGAGGGGAGGAGGCCTGGGAGAAGGAATGCAGGAAGCCCCTAGAAGCTAGGAGAGATGAGCGAACAGATTTTCCTATACAGGCTCCAGAAGGAACCTTGGCTTGCCAGTGCCTTGATATTCATCTAGTAAGACCCATTTCAGACCTCAGTCCTCTAGTGTGTGGTGGTGTTTGACACCACTAGCTTTGGTATCAAGGTTATTGGTTACAACAGCCATAGAAAAGCAACACGCACACCTTCCCACTCACATCTACCTTCAGAATTCACAAGAGTCAAATGGAGGCTCCTCCTGCATGGGAAGGATTTAGCTGCAGAGGATTCTGGGAAATAGTATTTCCAGTTTCCAAACTTCAATACAAGAAGGCACCCTAAAGGCTGGGGGCAATGGCCATTGTGACATTAAATGCCAACCAAGCATGACCCCTGCAGCTGCCACAGGAAGTCGTGAGGCTCTTAAGAGCCACTGGTGGCTGTGTCCAGCACTCTGACCCCCCTTCAGTGAGGATGGTAGCATTTGCAGAACACACGCGGATGCCTCAGATTTTTAGGAAGTTTAACAAATGTTGCTAAGTCACAAAGGTAGAAGGGGAGTGGGGAGGAAGGAGGAGGCTTTCCAAAGCTGCCCACTTCACTTCTCTTGTCCAGAGAGTAAGCACTTTGCACAAAAACATCATTATTAGGGCCAGGCACTGACTTCCTGCAGCTCTGCCCTGAGCCACACAGTGTAGAAGGCCTCAGCATGATCTCCTTTCCCATAAGATCTTCCTACAAGGGAGCGCGCTGATGTTCCTCTGATGGAGAGATGACGGTCTATGTCTGTCCCTTCAATATTGCAACACTCCTGATCAGTAGAGAATATGACCTTTGTGGTGTCTGCCGATGTTATCTGAAGCCTCGCTAAGCATCCCAGGGTAGCCTAGAACTTGTTCAAGGCCTTGACCTCACAATCGTCTTGCCAGCCACCTGCCAGCTAGAATAGAGTGTTATGCCTGATTTAAGAGTATGTCTTCTAGAGCTGAAGAGATGGCTCTGTGGTTAGGTCCTCTTCTAGAGGACTCAGGTTCAATTCCCAGCACCCACATGGCAGCTTACAACTGTCTGTAACCACAGTTCCAGGGGACCTGACACCCTCACACAGACATATATGCAGGCAAAACACTAGTGCATATGAAATAAAATAAATAAAAACTTAAAGAAGACTGTATCTTCTAAACCAGATTACAAAATGTAAATTTGCTTGTTTGTTTTTGACAGAGTATCTCACTGTATAGCTAGCCCAGGCTGACCTTGAGCTCACTCTGTAGCCTGTTGACCTCAAACATGAGACAGCCCTCCTATTTCAGCCTCCTGAGTGCTGGGATTACAAATGGCACCTCGTATCTCCCTAAGAGATACTTCAATTTCCACTCTGTCGGCTAGAACAACAGCTTGTGAAGCTGGGAGCCAGCATGTGAACTCTCTCAACTGAGGCTGCCATGCTGGGAGGAAGCCCAAGCTAGCTGACCATATAGACAGACCTGAGACTTTGAGAAGAGAGGATGGGATCCCAGTCAGCCACAGCAACCCTAGTTCTTAATGTTCCATGACCCACTGCCATCTGACTGGCGGGACCTGGATCCAGAGCTGTCTGAAATTCATGACTCATTGTGGTTGTTTCAGGCCACTGCGTGTGTGGAATGACTGGTCACCTAACAATAAATAACCCACGTACTTCTACAGATGCAGAATGAGGTCAGTGAAGACCATAGCCTTTTGCTTTTCTCAGATGTCTTTACTGAGGTAGATAACAGGACAGTGGTCCATGATAGAACCAGCCCAGCTCTGATTCCCATCTCTTCCTCCCCTTCAGTATTGGCTAAGAAACTTTTTTTTTTTCCTTTGACAAGATTTTACTCTAGAGTCCATACTGGTCTCAAACTCTCAACAATCCTCGTGCCTCAGCCTCCAAAGTGCTGAGATTACAGGTATGAGCCAGGATGCCAGACTTCATTCTTGAATTTTCCCTGAGGAACAGATAGCACGCTTTGTGGCTGGTTTGCTGGGGAGGGGCTGTTAGGAAAATATTGGCCTGGAGGAAGAGTTTCCAGCCAGCCAGTCCAACATTGCATCAGCAGATTCCAGGGACCTTCCTGGAGTTCAGCTTCCCCTATGTAGGAAAGATAGAGGCTGTAAATGTTTGCTTTGGGGGGCGTCTCCTCCGAGGAGATGGAGAAAAGGAGGTGAAAGCGGGACTGGACGTCACTGGGCCCCAGAGGCTATTCCTCTTCCTCATGTCGCTGCCCCACCAGACTCGCTGATTCCCCCCTTTTCTGTGGCTTCTGTTTGTGCCTCCTTCCTGAGTGCCTGAAGTTTGGTGTTGCCCCACATTAAACCCAAGGTATTTTGTTTAGAGGAGTACATAATAACAGCCTGAGTGAAGAGACTTTCTGCTAATAAACTGAATAACAGTTTTTTTTACACTTTATAATTCTTACCTCTATTGCCCCATTTATTTTGTGTGACGTGTGTGTGTGTGTGTGTGTGTGTGTGTGTGTGTGAACATGCAAACATAAATGTGGAAGTATTGTGGAAGCCAAAGGTCAATGTCAGGCATCTCCCTCATCACTTCTCCAGCTTGTTTTTTGAGACAGGATCTTGCACTGGCCTGGCGCTCACTACTAAGCTGAGCTGGCTGGCCTGCAAGACCAGGGATCTTCCTGTCTCTGCCTCCTCGTTGCTGGGATTACGGGCACAGAACACCACACATGTGACTGCTGGGGATCCGAACTCAGGTCCTCATTCTTGAACAGCAAGTGCTTTACCAACTGAGCCATTTCTTCATCATCCATCTAAGCATAGGACAACCCACTGATGTAATATCTATCAGTGCCTCCGATTTCACAAATTAAAAAAGTGTAAAGCACATGTGGTGGTTCACACACACACACAATCCCAGTACTTAGGAAGTAAAAGCAGGGGAATCAGGAGTGTAATGGCACCCTCAGCTACTGAGGGCATTGGAGGGGGTTGGAGGCCAGCCTGGGGTATATGAGACCCGGCCTGAAAAGAAAGGTAAAAGGTAAACTGTTTTGTTCATGATCTGAATGTTTGTGTATAGAAAAGGATGGGTGAGCACCCACTCTAAGTGCTCCCTGAGGTCCCTCTACCTAGGCCTGCCCATTTCACCAGCCTGGGTAGTGAAAGCCTGACTGAGCTGGAAAGAGGATGCTGACTTGTTCTTCCCACCTTCCTCCTCAGTAACTCAACTAAGGCCAAGCAGAGTGTGCATCTGAGATAACAGGTTTTCTGATGCTCTCAGAGGGCTTTGCAATATAAAATGGTGGAAGAGGGGTCAGAAATTGCTCCTCTTCAGGCTCCCATGACATTCAAAAATAAAAGTTTGTCCTTTGAATCATGTCATCTTGCTCTTTGCCCTAAAATAGGACAGCGACAACATGTGATGTTCTTTTCGTTTGAGGGTCACTTTCTTTTTTGGGATCTTCGTCTTCGGTGTGTGTGTCTCCACAGTGAGATGTTTCCCAGATGTTTTCTAAGTTATTTATTTTGCTTTCTGTTGCAAAAAATGGCTCTTCCCTCCTGATGGAAGAAAACAGCCCCAAGGAGAAGCTAAAGGGTGACATCAAGTTGTTTCCCTAAGTGTGACTGCCATTGCCAAGCTGGAGGGGCTGAATGAATGACAGAGCAAAGGGCTGGCACTTCCTCCTTTGGGGGACCAGGCTCACTCCTCTGTGATCTAGCTGGGGAGAATAAATACGACTGAGCCATGCCTGTAAGTTTTTATTTTAAAAGAATATTTTTGTATTAAGTTATGTGTATGTGTGTGTGGCGGAGGGTATGTTAACTTGAGTGCAGATGCCCTTGGAGAGGGGGACGATCTCCCTGGAGCTGGAGTTACAGGGTATTATGAGCCACCCCATGGTGGGGCCGGGAACCTCTGGTCCTCTAGAGAGCAGTGTGCACTCCTAACTGCTGTGTCGTCTCTCTGAGCCCCGTATATAAGTTTCTATACACAGTAAAAACAACCACTCAGGAGGCAGAGGCAGTAGGATCACTGCAGATTTGATGGTCAGCCTGGGCTACATAGCAAAGCCTTATCTTAAAATACACCCCCTCAACAAAAAGGAAAGAGAGGGAAGGAAGAAGAGGAAGAGAAGAAAAGAAAAATGGGGGAGCAGTAAATACAAATCTTGAGTGACAGCTTCATGCATACATATTTCATGTTGAATGTTGACACAAACCTTCTTCCATGTTGAAACAGCCAATCTAAATAAAAACCTCATCTATAATATCAATAATAATAGCTATCATTCAATAGCATTTCTGATGCTCCAGACATATCTATTAACTCATCAAGTCTTCATGATAACCTGCAGGAATTGCTTTCACCACCTGATAGATGATAAAATTATGGCTTTGCAAAGCTATTAAAATGCAAGCAGCCCAGCTTTAAACCTAGGCCAGGTGGGATCCAAGTCCAGGCAATGGCAATGCATATAAATATACAAAGACTCCACCAGCAGAGAGCTACGGTTCCCACAGCAACTAGCAGTCAGCAGCAAGCTGAGAAAGCCAGAGTTCTCCCACATACCTCAGCTGGGTTGTGGCTCTCAGGTCTTTTGGCTTGGCAACTCAAATCTCAGACTGTCCATGTGGGCTGAGGTTCTCTGGCTCTTCTAGAGTCTATTGCAACCACAGAGATGCTTTTCTACATTATCAAGGGGATGAGTGCCTGCAAAGGAACCCCCACTGGGGTGAATCGGGGGCTTTCTCTGCTGCATTGTTGACAATGTATCCTGAGAAACAATGCCACACTGGGAGCAGCTGACTGACAGTCTCTCAGAGGAGCCTCAGAGATCTGAACCAGCGCAGAACAGGAGAGGGTAATGGAGGAAAAAAAATAGAAGAAAAGGAATTATTCCTTTCCTTTGATGAGGAGGTTTATTATTGGCTCCATGTCCACATGTAAAATATCCCTTGATCAATTTTGTCTTAATTACTGAATGTAGGGAAACAAGACCATTGTTAATTTATGTGGCTTTAATTTATGCATCAGAGAATTACACAGGATAATTACCTGCAGTTGAGGAAAAATGAATACTGTCAAATCTGGTTAATACACGCTCAATTTACCCTTCTGTGTCTTTATCCAAAAAGACTTAAAGCTATAACCAACCTAAATGATATGCAAAATAACATGGGTTTGTGAAGCAGAGGGATCTTCTGGTATATACCCTTTGATTTGCATCACAAATAGAGTTCTCTGGTTGAGACTGACTAGATTTGAATATTATTTCTAGAACAATAGCTATGATTCACCAATTTAATGTGTATTTGATCTTTTCCAGAAGTTCCCATTTTTCAAATCAGCACAAGAGAAGTTATCTTCATGGGCTCCATGTTAGCCTGAGTATAATTTCTCTTCTGAGAATAACTTGGTGGGATTGATGATGATTTCCCTTATCAAAATTCATGGGGTATTTCCAGTTATGATCAGTAACTGCTTCCCACATTGTCCCAGAACCTCCACGAAGCAGTGGCTTCCAAAATCTAAAACTCAAACAAGCAGCTGGAACAAATTATAAGTCCATAAAAGAACACAGATGGAAATTTCCTGATGACTTGAGTCAGGCTAGGAAAGCCTCGGTGAACTCACTCGTATTGAGAGGAGACTAAGGCTTGGATAGAGTTGACTTAAAAACTGGGGTTACACACCTGTCATCGCAGCACTCAGCAGTGGGAGAGGAAGGACTGTGATTTGAGGCCAGTCCCCTCTATATTGCAAGGTCCTGACCAACTACAGCAACCGAGTCTCAATAAATCAAAACAAGTAACAAAGAACTGATAGGCTGCAGAGGTAGTTGGTATAGAGCGCTGTGGGGCTGGTTTGATCCCCAGCACCAAATTAAATAAGTAACAAAGATCTTGCTCTGATTCAGTGGCAGGCTCTGCTCTGAGCTCCCTTATAGCCAGGCAAAAGGGCAACATAGTAAGTTGTTACTTAAGTAGTTGCTACCAGTACCAGAGGGGTGTGTGTGTGTGTGTGTGTGTGTGTGTGTGTGTGTGTGTGTGTACATATATGTCAATTCCTTAGAGGACAAACCTTTCTAGTGATGAACTGTGGAAGAAGTGTCTTAATGGAGGAAATAGTGGAGCCAGGTACCCAAAAGCATTGCAGCAAGGTTCAAAGACAATGGCCCTGTACTTGCTGGTCTTCACTCTTGTTTTTTATCTCTCCCTAAAGCTCTCTCCCAAGATCTAAAAATGGCAAAGGAAAGAAATATTATAAAAATAAAAAGAAACATCTATATTTGGCTATCAATTGCCCATTTTTGGAAAAAACGATATAATTTTGTCTAAGCCAAAATTACTCACCATAATCAGATCAGCAAATGTTAGCAGGAGGCATTAAAGACAGTGAACCCTAGCACTACAGACCCTCACAGGGATCCCTGCCTGAACTGTGTGGCCACAGCTGCTCAATAGTCTCATGACGGCCAGAATTCACTTGAGACTTAAAGTTCTGGGAAGACCAAATTGATTATTAGCAAACACAGAGAAGTGTCAAAGCTGACAATTATCATGGCTAGGCAAGGTCCTTTGTCTCTGCAGCCTTGACTTTGGTGATGACAATGATGTGAACAACAAGCACTGGTTTATCTGAGCATCTATTTCATGCCTAGCTTTCCACTTGGCAGGTCTGATGTCTTTTTAATCCTCAGAAATTAGAATGCAAATGGTACGATCAACATCTTACAGAAGAGGAAGCCAAGTAGAGGGCACTCTTCCAAAGAAAGGACCCACCGCAATAGTGTGACTGCAATCGGATGACCCACATACTGTGTGTATGTTCTTAGCCTTGCAGATCCGGTGACTTTCTTGTTTTCTCTCCCTACCTCTCTCCACCTATTATTAAGGGCGTTGATGGGACCATCTCTAAGTCTAGGCACTCAAGACCTCTATTAGTGAGATCTGTGGTTGAGGTACCAGACACATGTGTAAAGCCACGCTGTTTTTGCATACTCTGAGACTAGTGTTCTGAGTCAACACTTTGTGCTGATTCTAGAGGTGCTAAGAAAAGCGTAGTTGGCGAATACAATACTTGCTCTTTCCTGCTGTGAATATTAATTATGTCACACAGTAACCCCATCCCCATCCCACCCCCAGTGCTACTCTAGAGGATGACAGAAGCAGGGAGGGGTGTAGTGACTGGCTGTGTCCAGCCACCTGTCCAAGCGGTGGCCTCTTCTCTCTTGGCCCTGAATACCCAAGTCTGAACAGTTGGAGGGCATCTGCTCTCAGAGCTGGAACACCCGCACTGCTGATTCAAAAACAATAGGCCCCGCCTGCCAAATAATATATTTTTGGTACAGAGAAGAATCCTATCCCTCCTAGGGATCAAAATACATTCTTAGGAGAATGTGTGTCATTTTTTAAAGAAATTGCCTGGTTCCCATTCGGAATTCTGCTCAGCCCATTTGGCTGTCCTCAACGCCTACATTCAACACCTTCAGTACTTTCAATTCCAAAGTCTGGGATGAGGTTTCAGAAGCATGCAACATGAATGTGTCCTTTGAAAAAGAAAATGTTCAAGGCAGCTGACTGCCTGAGGGTGTTCACTGAAAACCTAACAAATGGTACTGTAGAACAGGGAGTCTGAAAGTGTTCCCACTCAGAATCCTCTTCACCAGAGAAAGAGTTATGTGCTCCCAGGCATATAGGGATACAAAATAAGAATAGGGATCAGACGTTCACAAATAATTATTAATAAAGAAGTTAATTTTAAAACAATCCCTTTTGGGACTGGAGAAATGACTCAGTGGTTAAGAGCACATGTTGCTCTTGCAGAGGACCTGAGTTCCATTCTCAGCACCCATATCTGGCCAGTCACAATCACCTGTAACTCCAGCTCCAGCAGATCTAACACCTCTGGCTTCTACGGGCACCTGAACTCATGTGTACATACCTGCCCCCCCCCCCACACACACACAAGTATACACAACTGAGAATAATAAAAAACTAAATCTGGGTTGGGGATTTAGCTCAGTGGTAGAACACTCGCCTAGCAAGGCAAGGCCCTGGGTTCGATCCTCAGCTCAAAAAAACAAAAAACAAAAAACAAAAAAAAAACAACTAAATTTAGAAAAAATCCCTTCATACACATATATTTTTGCCATTTATTGGTGAAAAAAAACTTGCATACTAAGAATATGGATGTACTTACTTAGTCAAAAAGGAATTAAACATTGGCAGAATTTTTGATTATATATCTGTAAGACAGAGCATCTTCAGCAGCTCTGAATGGACCACAATTTTGATTTTGTGATCATGGGTGCTTAGAATGCCACTTTTCATACTTACGTAGTTCAGAGGGCAATAGTATGTTTAGGGCCATTTCAGAAATTGCTAGAAGTCTAGTAAAGACTTGAAAATCCTATACAAGTATTTTACAATGATGGTGGCATCAGATGACCAGAGACTGTTAAGGACTGAGAGGTCAAAGGTGACTCTGCTTACTACAGCCTGAGTGCATGAAGAAAACCTAAGCCCTAGGAAGATATTTAAAAGTCTTATGCCTGAGTCCCAGTCCAGATCACCTAAGTTGGACATTATAGGAATGAGTCTCAAACTACAATGTTTTAAAAAGAATCTCCCCAAGGAATTCTATCAGCCGGTTTAGAGAATACACCTTTGGCTCTTGGGTTTGTTCATAACATCAAGAGACATAGGTTGAGACATAGGGTCCTTATTTTAGTTCAGGTAGACCTAGTAATTCAGTTCCTAAGAATGCACGTGACTTTCTGAACTTAACCATAAGAGATAAGGTACAAGGCATTGCCCCTTGAGCAGCAGAGATCATCTATCTATTTTTGCTGGATCTAAAATGTTGTTAGCAGCACACTGGGCCATTCACACTTAATAGGTAACCTCATGGTGGGGAATGGTTAGAGAATAAAGGAATAAAGTCTAGGGAAGCCATATGAGACCCACCTAGTCCCCTCCAACCAGAAGAGTAATGGTTTAGTACAGACTGATGATGTTTGTAGGCTGGCAATCCTGCAGTTCAGGTTGGTGGAGAGTCGCCTTAAGAAATGGAAAAAGAAAACTAGGCATGGTGGCGTACACCTATAATCCCAGCTCTCCAGAGGTGTAGACAGGAAGATTGGGAGTTCAAGGTCATCTTTGGCTACATAGGAAATTCAAAGCCAGCTTGGACTACAGGAGACCCTTCCTCAGGAAATGAAGAAGGAGGAGGAGGAAGTGGAGGAGGAGGAGGAGGGGGAGAAGGGGGAGAAGGGACGTGGGGAGAGAAGAAACTATGGAAACGTGAAAGTTGTAGTAGAATTTATGTATCTCCACTAAGGGACAGTGGAGATGAGGATAACAGGACCATGACTGATTCTGGTTGCAGTTTTGCCATCTATCTTCTTGGAACAGTTGCCTGAAGGCCAGTTTCCTTATGTGGGGGAGAACGCTAATAACTGTTCCTGGTAATTCACAGGCTTCTATGATGCCAAAGTACTTGGGAACATGCAGGCTACATTCATGAGCTGTGTTGAAGAACTGAGCTCATCACTGAGGCCCTTTACTGATATATGAGATATGAACAGCCGTGTAGCCACCAAGAAAGACAGAAGCCATTCTTTCTGTTGATTTTGATATCCGCTGCGCTGCCTGCTCCAGAAAGGATTTGGTCCCAGACTCTTTAGAAACTCAATATGAAGCCAGACAGTGGTGGCGCACACTCTTAATCCCAGCACTCTGGAGGCAGAGGTAGGGGAATCTCTGTGAGTTCGAGGCCAGCCTGGGCTACAAGAGTGAGTTCCAGGAAAGGCTCTGAAGCTACACAGAGAAACCCTGTCACAAAAAAAAAAAAAAAAAAAAAAAGGAATCTCAATATGGTGGAGCATACCTCAGTCAGGAAGCCTGAGCAACTTCCTTACACAGACACTACATCATCATTTCAGTTTTGCAGAACTGATAAGACCTAGCTCAATACAGCCAGCTTTCTCAAAAGTGTGTGTGTTTCTGAAAGTCCTGTGAACATGAGACCTCTGTGTCCTCTTATCTAAAGTCCTAGAAAATTCCTACACGCTTCTCCCTAACCTTAGTGCCCTCTGTTGGTCTGTTCCAAGTCCAAGAGCAATGGTCCCAAGCTTGGGCTTTCTATGTTTATACAGATGTCAGCCCATGTAGAGTGGAAAATTACACCGATATGGAACTCATTAAAGTCAACTAATTTTACCCCCACTGTGGCATCTTGTTTTCTTTGAAGTTCTATACGGTAGATCCATCAATCTACCAACCAATTCTCATTCCTTCTCTAGCAAAATAGACAAATTCACCAGGTGGTGGGGGCACACACCTGTAATCCCAGCACTCGGGAGGCAGAGGCAGGTGAATCTCTGTGAGTTCGAGGCCAGCCTGGTCTACCAAGTGAGTTCCAGGAAAGGCGCAAAGCTACACAGAGAAACCCTATCTCGAAAAACAAAACAAAAACAAAAACAACAACAAAATAGACAAATTCTCCTTCACTGTGGACTTACCTTCATCCACCTCACATCTGAGGGTGCAACAGGTTTTCCTGTATTACCTTCATCTTTGGTCCTCTACTCTTTTTTTTTTTGGTTTTTCGAGACAGGATTTCTCTGTGTAGCTTTGTGCCTTTCCTGGAACTCTCTTTGTACACCAGGCTGGCCTCGAACTCATAGAGATCCGCCTGCCTCTGCCTCCCGAGTGCTGGGATTAAACGTGTGCACCACCACCGCCTGGCTGGTCCTCTACTCTTAGCTCACTATGCCCTAATGAGCTCATAAGAATGATAAAGGTTAAGAACTGTGGTGTAGAGGAGATATAGCTTAGGTTGGTGGCTCCTGAAAAGTGACACAGAGTTAGGCCTCTGGCCCCCACATACACCCACAGATGCACATGCGTGCACACACATAATTGAATAAGTAAAATTAACTGTTCAAACACACATGTAAGGAGAACATAGAGGGCAAATCCCCGATTATCCATCATCTAAGATTTTTTTTATATTTACCCCAGAGATCTCTTTAGTTTTGGGGACTGTGGGAGCCAAAGCAGACCTCATCCATTTCCCTGGTACACACTTCAGTGTGCAGCTTGAAGCCGTGGGTGTTTATCGGATAGTCCAATGTCACTTTGTGCCCAATGAAATAAGCCAACTTTCCTTCCTGCTGTCTACTTTCAAACCATGTTAGACGTCCCAGGCATCTCGAAAGTGGCTCCTCATTAACTTGTCCCATGAGGAAGAGAAGGGACAAGCATTGCAGAGTGAGGGCTGAGTCCCCAGAAAGCAAAGCTGTCCTTCACATGACCTTGTGTGGTCCAGTGAAGACGTGTGCATGCTGTGATGGTGGCATGGTGTAGGAGAGAACAGCCTTTGAAGACAGCGATAGGGAGGTAATCAAGCTGCCCACAGGACTTCCAGAAGCCTTCGGAAAAGGCATCCAACCCTCAGTTTCCTACTCCATAGAAATGGATGTGGCTCCCGTCTAGGTAAATAAGCCAAAGACAATATCCAGGCAAGCCAGGCATCTCAATGCTTGAGAGGCTGAGACAGGAGGATCACTGCTAAAGCAGCCTGGGTTACATAGCAGATTGTGTGTGTGTGTGTGTGTGTGTGTGTGTGTGTCTGTGGTGTGTGTGTGTGAGTGTGAGTGTGTGTCTGTGTGTCTGTGGTGTGTGTGTGGGGGAGCTACATAGTAGATCCTGTGTGTGTGTGAGTGTGTGTGTGAGTGTGTGTGTGTGAGTGTGTGTGTGAGTGTGTGTGTGAGTGTGTGTCTGTGGGGTGTGGGGGGGCTACATAGCAGATCCTGTGTGTGTGTGTGTGTGTGTGTGTCTGTGGTGTGTGTGTGTGAGTGTGAGTGTGTGTCTGTGTGTCTGTGGTGTGTGGGGGGGGGAGCTACATAGTAGATCCTGTGTGTGTGTGTGAGTGTGTGTGTGAGTGTGTGTGTGTGTGTGTGTGTGTGAGTGTGTGTGTGAGTGTGTGTCTGTGGGGTGTGGGGGGGCTACATAGCAGATCCTGTGTGTGTGTGTGTGTGTGTGTGTGTGTGTGTGTGTGTGTGAGAGTGTGTGTCTGTGTGTCTGTGGTGTGTGTGGGGGGGGGGCTACATAGCAGATCCTGTGTGTGTGAGTGTGTGTGTGTGAGTGTGTGTCTGTCTGTGGTGTGTGTGTGTGTGTGTGTGTGTGTGTGTGTGTGTGTGTTATAAGCATGGAAGAAAGAAGCTTCTTCTAGCCCAGATGTCAGGATGGTGTGACTGTAGGACACTGTGGGCTCAAGAGGGACAATGTGACAAGGCCTTCTTAAGCTCAGCTTACAGGCAATATGGCTTCCACATGTGCACCAATTAGCCTCTAACGTATTCTTTTGTCTATGGTACTTGGGATCTTCCCTGTGTCATTAAATCCAGTGCTGGGTTCATAAACTGTGTTCCTCCTTTACACACCACTGTTCTTAAAGCCTAAGAAAGAGATGGGTTTTTGTCTTCTTACTGTTTTGCAGCTTTGTATCCTTTGGACCAAACATAGGATCTAAGAAATCCCTGGAAACCCTCAGTGTCCAGTGGGAAGTCGCATTATTCTGCTTGTGAATCATCTGTGCTCTCGCACATAGCTGCTCTGCATTCTGATGATAAATAATTTGGCTTTGACAGCCAAGAATAACTGCAGATGTTCTGCACCCGGCCACCTCTTGGTATGCAGCAGCAAGGACCAGCAGAAACCACCCCAATTATAGCAGATTAATGTGCTAAAATTACCACAAAGAGAGCATGTGTACAAGCCTATGGGAAGCCACTTAACTTTGAACCTGCTGGCATATGACAGCACACACACACACACACACACACACACACACACACACACACACACAGCCTTGCCTCAGACTAACTAGCTGGGCATAGAGGCACACACCTTTAATCCCAGTTTTCAGGAGGCAGAAGCAGGTGGATCTCTGTGAGTTCAAGGTCAGCCTGGTTTATATAGTGAGTTCCAGGAAAGCCGGAACTACACAGTGAGACCCTGTCTTTAAAAAAAAAAAAAAAAGGACTAATTCTGAAGCTAGGTTATTTTTCAATTAAGCAGTTTGTTAGTATTTTCTTCTATCTTTTTTTCTTTTTTTGTCTGCTGTCCTTCGTTTAGTAATAGTTAACATGATTTCAAATAATCCACCACAGATTTCTTTCAAGACAGAAAATTAGTTAAATGCAGCAGATGTATCTACTTCTTTTAATGTACAGTGACTAGAAGAGTGAACATTCAAGTGACTCATTCCCTTAGTGGAAACATAATCCTGTTTGTGTGCTGCTAAGAGAAATTGAAATACTAAAGCTGGGTGTGGTGGCTCTCACCTGCAATCCAGGGACTTAGGAGACTAAGGCAGGATTGCCATAAGTTTAGAGTCAGTCTGAACTCCGAAGTGAATTCCAGGCTATCCCTGAGCTGAAAAAAGAAACAGTTGTCTCAAAAGAAAGAAAGAGAGAAAGAATTAGAATGTTAAAGTAAACAAGCATTTATATGTGTTTATCAAATCGTAGTAAGAACACAAGTGGGCATTGTTCGAGTCACACACCATCACCAACATCCCTTTGTCGGCTACTACCTTTCATAACTGTTCCTAGTTTCAATAGGCCTTGGATACTATAAATAAGATTTCCATAAGCAGATCACTCTAAGAATATTGCCATCAATCAGAACACACCGATTTACTGACTCCCAGAAACTACCTGCTGTAATCAAGAGAATAAATGGAGTCAGAGTTGGCTCAGCCTGTAAGAGTGCCTGCTGCTCTTGTGCAGCCAAGTTTAGCTCCCAGAACCCAGGACAGCTCACAACTGCCTGGAACTCCAGCTTCAGGGGACCCAGTGCCTTTTTCTGGCCTCTAGGGGCACCTGCATATGCAGACACATAAAAAAATCATAAACTATATTTTTAAAAGAAAATTAAATAAATCAGGTAATGAGAGAATTTCTCATTCACAAACAGCCAAAGAGTAGGGTGAGAATAATTAGTGTCTTCCCACATGAGTTCTTCAGGCTTCCCTCTCCTGGGTGGGCCCTCACTTTCTTTTTTTTTTAGTTTAGTCTTCTCTCACACAATACATCCCAACCACAGTCTCCCCTCCCTCCCTCCACTCTTCAAGCCCTCACTTTCTTGAGGGTAGAAAAACAAAAGGAAGTCCTGTGGCCAAAGCCAAGAAAGGAATCCAGGTTTTAAACTCCTTCTCATGATGCTCTTCAGCCCCCACCCTACCCTCTCCCACCCTACCCCTAGGAACTGAGAAGTGAAGCCAGGGCCTCACACATGCTAAGCAAGCAGTGTACAGCTGAGCTACCCCCCAGCCCTCCAGGCACATTTTTAAGCCTCACTCAGTAGCGTTGCGTATGTACGCATATTACTGTCAAATCTATAATAAGACGGCTGAATGCTAAGCATTGAGATACTGCTTTTGAAGTGTTGTCATAACAACAGGAATAAAATGATGAATTAACCCCAGTTTGAAAGGGACGGCCTTATTTTTAAGATGATGGCAGTTGTTCCTGTTGCTAGAGTTTACTATGGAAGACTAGCTCAGACATAGGCCATTATCAATCATTGTTACTGTGTCCACAGTTGTAACTGTATTTATATCACAACATTGCCAGTCTCTCCTCTGTCAATCCAGTTTACGTAAGACGTGTTAACACAGCTCTACACCGCTGATGGCTTTTGGGCAAGGGAGAGTTTTGACTTTGGAGGGTGAGGAGGTATGGCTACTGGGAAGTTGCCCATGCACCAGTGAACGACCCACATCCATGCACAGATGGGTGGCACTAATGGAACTCAGTGGGTGGACAATGAAGGAGAAGGAAGAGGTGGAGGAGGAGGGAGCTGGAGAGATGGTTCAGCAATTGAGAGCACTTGATGCTCAATGTTGAGGACCAGAGATTAGATCCCAGCACCCATGTCAGGTACCTCACAAATGCCTGTAACACTAGCTCCATGGGACCTGATGTCCTCTTCTGATCTTCATGGGCACCTGCAAATATGTGTGTGTACACTCACATACATAAATAAAATACTAAATCTTCAAAAAAGTAGCAAAATGAAGTTGTGAGGAGGACCTATTGTGGTATGGCTGAGGCAATCAGGGAGGGGAGTGGATATGATCTCAATATATTTGTATACATATATAAAATTCTCAGGGAGTAAATAAATAACATAAGATAAAAAATAAGAGGACATGGAAAAAATATGGCCACGGAGAGTTAGTGGGCCCTATGGAAAACCTATCAGTTTCATTCTATGCACCTTCTCTAAAAAGATTTTACTTAAGGTAATTTCCTGTCCATTCTCTAACATAAAGGGCAACATATAGCTTTATGGATAAGACCCAGACTCATTTTCTACCTGACTCTTGAGCCCACTAATGGATGCCAGTCTTTGACAAGCCCATTATATAAATTACACCCTCTCAGCACACTGTTAGGCATGTTCTCCTAGAACCCAACAGCTGGTTCTGCTTAAGGTTTCCAAGATGGAGCTCAGTTCTGGTGAGAACCATAAAACATAGGGTTTTTTTGTAAAATAAAAAAAAAAAATCATAATTTTGCTGAAGTCAAATGCAATGGAAGAGAACATCTATCATTGTGAGGTTGTTATAATGAAGCCACAGTCTAAAGGAGTTGCCAGGTCCTGGGGATGATCAGGCTGCATGCAGATACACTAGGAGGAGCTGATTTTCTTCTACACCAGAGTGTTGTTTTTCAATCTGATGATCAAAAAAATAAGGGTTCATGGTGGGTGTGTTTTTCTCTCAGCGGGATCAGCCAAGCTGTCTCCAAAACCATGTTCCCAAGACATGTTCCCCTTTTGATACCCACAGCTTTAAAAAAAATAGACAAAATTACTTATTATTACAAACAGCCTGAGTCTCAGTTAAGTGCACATCGCTCTTGTCTCCTAGCCTGCTTTGATGTGTAGTGTGCACTCGGTGAAGTCCTCTGAGTGTTCTAGGCTTTGCATTGTAAAATGAGCCATGACAGCATTAGTCCAAATCAACCCAACCCCTCTAGAGATTTAAGCGGGTTGTGTGCCCTGAATCATTTCTCTTCTAATTATCACGAGGCCAGCTGCTACTCCCTGCATTTATTTAATCCACCAGAACGGAAGAAGGAGCAGAATTTTCATTTTCCCCAGGGCTGAAGCACTGTCAATTATCTAGAAGTCCCTACAATTGACTAACCCAGTGAATAGACGGGCTGTTAACATTTCTTCTTTACTCTTCACATGACTCAGGCAGACACTTAAAATAGCTTCCACATACTGCACTGTGCTGTCACCTTTGGGGAGGAGATTTAGGAGAGAGAAAGGGGCTGCAGCTCACTTCTCACTGTGCATTTTCTTGGCTGTGAAATGCCCGTGGGCTTATAAGGGGCATGCGCCACTTGATTGATGAAACTAGATGGCTCTTCAAATTGCAACTCTAGGTAATGGGAAAGACCATTGCCCCACACTAGGCCATGCACTTTTTTCCTTGAAGTAACCTTGGTAACTTAGGACAAGAATGAGCAGGCCTTACAGAGCTAAACTAAATGAAACTGGCCCACCTGGTCCCAAAGCCAAGATCTTTTTATGTTTGTTTGTTTGTTTGTTTATGGGGTTTTGTTTCTTTGGTCTTGCCCTTTACTGAGTATCAAAGATAGCTCAAAAGACATCTGGTAATGACTCAAAAGGGGTGGGGCTTGATTAAAGACGTAAGACACTTAAGAAAAATAATCATGATACAGTGGAGTCCCTAAAAATGCTAATTTCTGGCTGGGCTGCTCAGAAAATGCTTCAAGAAACAGCTGAGCCAGGCATGGTGGCACATGTCTGTAATTCCTGCATTTGGGATCAAAAGCAGAAGGACCGCAAGTTCAAGACCAGCCTGGGCTACATAGTGAGAGCCTGTATCAAAAACCCATTAAAGAAAGAAAAAAACAAACAAACAAACAAAAAATTTGGCTCTTTCTTAAAATGATAGTAATAGATTATAACCCATTGAAAATAAGAATCCATTAGTCCGTATTAACAATTAACTAGCTGATTAATGAATACAAGAAGTAGAGAAAGCCCTTTCTTACATACCAAGGAATGATGAAGTTCCATTATGAGTGCCATTATGCCACCATCGTGGTTATGACTTACTGGGGCAAGAATCAGCAGTGGATGCCGAAACTCCTGAGGCATTGCTATAGCCTCAAAGTACCTCCCTAACAAGTTCATACCAAACACAATGGCAAAAAATTGGTAAGTAAGCAAAAAACAAAACTTGGCCAAAGTATCAAAACCAATAACACCAATAATGGGGTCAATGACTCCTTGTGCCTCTGCTACACTCTTGTGATGTATTCTGTTGGGTGTGCAAATACTGGATAACCCCAGAGTAGGAATATCCTGTAAAACAGCTGATCTGAATTCTATTCAAAGGTCAGTGTCACAAAGCACAGCCAAGGAACTGTCCCAGATTGAGAGAAACTAAAGACATAGAACAAGAGAAACACTGTATGGTCCCAGATGCATTCCTGGAGTAAGGGGTAAGAGAGACAATATACAGCCTACTAATAGGACAATTGGTGGAATTTGGATAACATTTATAGATTAGATAATACTATAGAATTAATATTAAATTTCCTGGTATTGATCACTGGGTTATGAATATTTAAGTGGGTAACTGTGCCTTTAGAAAATATGAATTAAAGTACTGAATGCTAAACTTGTATCATACTACAAACTGGCCGGGGAAGAGGTAGAAATTTGTTTATGAAGCTATGTATATACAAATTACTGTGGGGAAAAAAGTCAGAAAAAATGTGTGTGTGTGTGTGTGTGTGTGTGTGTGTGTGTGTGTGTGGTGGAGAAGAAATTACAGAGAAAATTGTGACAGATATTGCAAATGGTGAATCTGGGGGAAAGACAAACTGGAGCTTTTGTACTTTTCTTGCAACTTTTTTTTTATAAGAATCACACAATTTCTAAATGGAATTTTTTTTAAAGTTGACTTTTGGGGATGCCAGGAGAGCTCAGAGATCACAATCACAGAGGACCCAGGTTTGGTACCAAACACCCTTATCAGGTAGTTCACAACCACTTTTAACTGGAGCTCCAAGGGATTTGACACCCTCTGCCGGCCTCTGAGGGTACTGGCACACACATGGCACTCACACACAGAAACATATACACATAAATAAAAACAAATCTTTAAAAAACTGACTTTTGAACTAGATTTCTAAAATGCCTGCGCTCTTAGTTCTTCTTGGTCACTGTTGTTGACTGATATAGACTATCTACAAGTTGCAGATTTCCCAGGGAACTGGTTCTCACTCTGTAGACTTCCTCTAGTCTGTCCACACTCAGTGTCCTGGAGGAAGCTTTTTAAAAAATGTGTTTTGTTTGTAATGAAATGGCCTGGCTGTTCCTGTCTCATTTATCTCTCTTTCTCCTGGAATGACTCATTGTTTTAACATATTAATAAAAACTAGTTTTTATCAAGCACCTATTCATACCAGGTCTTGCTTGTATTATCTCACTGCCATGTCACAAAAATCTTCTAAATTGTGTGTCTTGTGTAAATAGGTGACCGGGGTACAGAGAAGCTGAGTAGCCAGGTAAAATTAGAACAGTCAACTGCAGAAATAACTTGAGCTCTGACTCATCCTGCCTGAGTCCACCCTCATATCAGCACTGGCCTGATGCTCTCCTAGGAACATGGAGAAAAATCACCTCAGATCTCCCTTATGTTGTTTATTATTTCCAAAATTGATTCCTAACTGCTTTGTGTATAGTCATAGAATCTTTTCCAATGAAATTATTTTCAAAGCAAACCCCAGTCATAGACAATATATAGCACCCTGCCAGTATAATATATACAATACAGTCAGTAATTTCATGTTTATTGATAGAATCTTAGGGGACAAGAAAGATATGGCTCAATGGTTGAGAGCATTTGTTGTTATTGTAGAGGACCCGGGTTCGAGTCCCCAAACCCACCCACATGATGACTCACAACCATCTATAACTCCAGTTCCAGGAAATCCAATATCCCCTTCAGGCCTCTGTAGGCACACCACACATTCAGGAAAAACACTCATCCATATAAAATAAAACCAATCTAAAAAGAAAATCATCTCTATCAATTTCCAGCAAGTCTAAATATTAGTTTCTTCTTTCTCATTCTGTTTTTGTCAAATTGGTTGAGAACAAGATCTTTATTATAAGAGTCTTTGTCTTTGTGTTCTTGGGCATTTCAATTGTCATAAAAATACTTCCTCGTTTTCTGTCTGTTTTGGTGGGTGTGAGTGTCTGAATGTGTGTAGGTGCCATGTGAGCGGAAGCCAGAGGTTAACCTCTGCAGTTATTCCTCAGGAGCTGTCCACCTGGAGTTTTGAGACAGTCTCTCACTGGCCTGGGTAGACTAGAGTGAGCCTCAGGAATCTACCTCCTCCTTCTGTCTCCCCAGTGCTGGTGTGAAAAGTGTTGCATACCATGGCTAGCTTTCTATGTGGGTTCGTGAAGGAAACTCACCTTCTCATGCTCGCACCTCAAGCACTGTTCCCACTGGGTTTGCTCTCTGCCCTCTCTCTCTCTTTGTGTTTTCTCTGTGCCCTGTGTGTGTGTGTGTGTGTGTGTGTGTGTGTGTGTGTGTGTGTGTGTGTTTCTCTCTGCCCTCTGTGTGTATATGTTCTCTCTCTCTCTCTCTCTCTCTCTCTCTCTCTCTCTCTCTCTCTCTCTCTCTGTTTAAACAGAAGCCCTCTCATTGCTGGGGATAACTAATAGTTTAGAAAATACCCAAGTAGTCTTGTGATTGATTTCAACATTGGAGGATGTTTCATTGCCAGTAGAGATTCATAATGCTCTACATTAAAATAGTTAGGGCTAACAAGATGACTCAGATAGACACTTGCTGCAAAGCCTGAGGACCTGAGTTTGATTCCTAGGACCACATGGTGAAAGGAGAAAACCTACTCCCACAACATGTCCTCTGGCCTTCCTACACCTGTGCCATGGAAAGTGCATACATGAGAGAGAGAGAGAGAGAGAGAGAGAGAGAGAGAGAGAGAGAGAGCTCACGCTGATACACACACACACACACACACACACACACACACACACACATAAACCAATGAAGGAATGTGAAAAATAAAATGGAGAAGAATTGCTTTCTCTGTTTTACAAACAGAATCTGTAGTTGCTCAAGTGTGGCGCTTGCTTAAGAGGCCTATGGGACCTACCTTGGTCCCTCCATCTGTTCGCTAAGGAGTGAGGTTATAGAAAGTTGTTTATAATTTTTTCATCCATTTGTACCATTTATCTTACTGGGAATTTGTCATTTGCTTGACAGTGTTGACATCTGAGAAGCAGCTATTGGCACTGCCTTGGTTTATTTTAGAGTATCAATACTTTTTTAAGAAGTAAGCAGTGGGGGCTGGAGAGATGTCTGGTCTTCCAGACGACTCAGGTTCAATTCCCAGGACCCACATGAAATCTCTCAACCATCTATAACTCCAATCTTAGGGGATCTGAAGTCTGCTTCTGTCCTCTGAGGGCATGCACATGCTGCAGACACATTCAGGCAAAACACCCAAACACATAATAAAAAGAAAATACATCTAAAAAAATAAACAATGACTTAAATATATCTCCTTTTTAAAAAACATTAGTCAATTCTATAATGGGTGCCTTGTAGATGTATAATAAGCAGACATCTATTTTTAGGATTCATCTCAAATATCATTTGGCATAGCAGATTGTTTACATCTGGCTCCAATGCTCATTGAGACAACTGAGTTATACTTCTGCTCCTGAATGAGATGTGGAGGTGCATAAACAGAAGGACACACTGTTAGGAAAGGAGGGGCCCGTCAGGCATGAAGAAATGACTCAGTAGCGGGCCAGTGTGCTGCCTGTGACTTGGGCCTTCCTAGGAAAAGGATCAGCTTCCTAGAGTCATTTGTGCTCAGGCGGGGGAGGGAGACACCTCACCCCAGTGTTTCCTTTCCTTGGCCCGATTTCTTGGGTCTTGCTCTTATAGAAGGAATAATGACTCTTTTTCTGGAAGCTGGTAGTGATTTTTAAATCAGCTTTATTGATATGAAATTCCTCAACCATAGTATTTACTCACCTTGTGTTTCCAGTGTGAGTCTTAGTAAATGTAAATCATCCCATATTTTTAAAATTTTCATTTATTTACTTAATTATTTATATTTATCTTTATTTATATTTCCTTGTGGTGTAGAGTGTGGAACCTGAGGCTTTGAACATCCTAGGCAAGAGCTCTATGATCGGCCACACATCACAATAGAATTCTAGCTCCTATTACACCCCAGAAATTCTCTGGGCTTCCTTGCGTGCTTATAGCCCTGGCCTCCAGAAAGCGGTTGAACTGATCATAGAGTTGTTTACCACTGTTAGCTGTGTGGTCTCCAAGGGCTGATGTGGAGCTAGCCTAGCTCAGAACGTTGACAGTTCTTGGTTTCTTAGTGGACCTTTGCCCAAGAGCCATGCTTTAGCAGGAGCAGTGATGTCCCTCCTCCTCTCATTCAGACATCATAAATGGATGTTTTCTGTTATCAGCAGGGATGCTTCACAATTACCTGCTTATGTTTCTAAGATACTTGCTTACACAGGAAAAGGAAAACCCCATGAGGGTTAAGATGCTCCCGTTTAGACTAGCCACTGTTAGATTTCAGGATGTGCTATCTCACAGCTGGAGTGCTTACAGATGTGATGGACTCTTACCCATGCAAGGCTTGCCTTTGCCTTTGGGCAAACCCTCCCCATCTTAAAGTCAGAAATAGAAACATAAGTAATGCAGTCTGGGTGGGTTTCCTTTTACTGACCAAAGGAGAACATGGAATGTAGGGGTTAACCTGTGTAACCTGGCCCCCAAAGAGCTTTTTAAATTTAAAAAAAAAAAAAAAGCTTGCTAGGAAAAGCAACATGCAAAACTGTATGCATTCTGCACCACAGTTATGCTCTGCAGGGAAAAGGGAGAATTGATGTGTAAATAAATTCCACTGTGGTCCTGTGGATGATGGAAACAGCATGGTTCTTCTTTCTCTTTCCCTTCCCTGACTTGTTTCTGCTGTCTCTCGTTTCCTGATGTTGGAGACAGTTTTGATGCCTATGAAACTTTAAAAAACAAAACCCGAACAATCCCTGTTTTCCTTCCTGAATCGCACTCACTGTTATTACACCAGCAAAGCCTTCCTTCTGGCTGCTTGGGTGGTTTGCTACTTGCTTTCATTCAGCAAAGCCTCTAAGCACCTCTGCTTTGAACTCCTCAGTGTGAAGATCCATGCCTAGCAGGTGTGAGCAAGCCTGTTGGAGATCTGCCCCTTGTCAAACCTAACCATGTTAGTCCTGGAGGAGCTGCTGACATTTGAAGAGAGAAATATGTAAACATAAGCTAACCCAACCACAACATGTTTTGTAAATCGGAACACCAGCTAGTCAGAGCATAATACAAAGTAGAACTGTCACCTAGACTGATTCCCAGGCATCTTCTCATCACTTCTGTGAATTCTGGTGGTATTAATGATCTACGTTCTTCATAGTCAGTCTCCAAGCAGTCAGCCAGCCAAAGTGATTCCCATCGCTGGCTCTTCAGCATCAGGTGATCTCTAAATTCTCCAGGTAGCCCTGATTTGCCTGAGGTGTTGTTCTTACCTGTCCTTTCTGGAGCAATCACAATGTGAGACTTCATGTGGTGAGGGGGAAGCAGCCAGTCACCTTGATTGCTTTCCATCCATCTCAACCTCTCCTCCACGTGGCTCAGTGCTCTTGTCCCAAACCTGCCTTCTGATTCAGCAGAGTCTCATCTGATCATTCTAGTTTCAAAAGATCCTGGTGTGTGTGTGTGTGTGTGTGTGTGTGTGTGTGTGTGTGTGTGTGTGTGTGTATTGATACCAAAAGAGAGCACCAGATACCCTGGAGCTGTGTTACATACAAGTGGATGTAAGCCACCTAGTGTGGGTGCTGGAAACCAAACTAAGGTCCTCTAGAAGAGAAGCAATTGCCCTTAGCTACTGAGCCATCTCTCCACACATCCAACCCCTTTTCTGGGTTTTAATGCATAAAGGTAGATATTGATTCAGCTGTAATTTTCAGAAACACCAGAGTACTTTAATTTTTTATGCATATGAGTGTTTTGCCTGAACGTATGTGTGTGCACCACAGGCGTACATGTATGTACATCACAGGCATGCAGTGTCCAAGGGGCCGGAAGAGGGAATCGGATCCCTGGTACTGGAGTTATGGCTGTGAGCTACCATATGGGTGCTGCTGAGGCTCAAACTCTCGTCCTCTGGAAGAGTAGCCGGTGTTCTTAATATCTGAGGCATCTCTCCACCCTAAGAAGTCTCTTTTGCAAAGCTCCAGCAGTCCTGAAGATGAGTAACAGCATCCAAAACTGAGTCTGTAGTTTTATATGGAACTCTGCTTATTGGAAACGCTTTTCCATGAAGCGGAGCAATGTAGATCTGGTGTAATCTCTAACAGGTTTTTGAATGAAAGTCAGGAAGTTGTTATATAGCTCAAAATTCAAAATAAGGGCATTATGGGGGATTGTGACTTGCTGGAATCTAGTCAAAATTTATGAAATCTACTACATTGTTTCTTGGAAATCATATTTCTTCTCTGCAAGACTTATAAATAAAAAACAAGGTTGGCATCCAACAGCTATCTTACATGATTTCTGATATAAACTATCTTCTCACCATGCCCAACTCGAAGGGTCTGGAATCTCAAGAAAAGGAATTTTGCATCCAAGAATAATACATGTATTAATCTCTGTAAGAACAACATTCAGCAAATGTTACACTGTTGCTGACTACCACTCAATCGCACCTTTCCATAGACAACTGTCTATGCTTCCCCAGCTTTCCCAGCCATGTACATCCATCGTTTCTATGCACATGGCTTTGTTTTCACCATTCCTGGTACTGTACTGCTGCCCAGTATACCCTAGAGTTCTTTCCTTAAGAAAATGATATGACAGCTTAGTGTTATTATTTGCTATCACTGCTGGGTTTCTGAGACGGGATCTTGCTATGCAGCCCGAGACAGCCCTGAATTCTCTTTCTGCTTTAGTCTCCCAAGTGCTGGGACCACACACACACACACACACACACACACACACACACACACACACACACTCTGCCTACCGCTGTTTTCATTCTGATACAGCTTTCCACCTAGTGATTATGCCGCAGTGCACTAACCACTCCTGTAATGATTTGTGTGTGTGTGTGTGTGTGTGGTGCTGGGCATTGAACCCAGGGTCTTGTGAATGATGGGCAAGCATTCCACCAGGCCTGGTAACATGGATACTACTTCTCAGTATTGGAAACATAGCCTGTAATGAATGTCTCTTGTGTGCCTTTCTGTGCTCTTAGGTGCTCCCCTGAAGACACACCAAAGGATGAGTGTGTTTTCCACGTCCTCACCACCGTGTGTCCCTTTCAACAGTGGCAGTGAAAGTCTACTGGCACTTTAAGTTAAGACATTTGGTATAATGGAGAAGCTGCTATCAGGATGCAAATTGCTTAGGGGTGGGTGATTAAATGCTCGAAACCTTACACTATGTTGGATAGTATGAATACACACACACACACACACACACACACACACACACACACACGGTGGGGCAGCTTCAGTAACTGAGTCATGTTGTGGCACTGCCTTGGAAGGCAGCCATCTGTCTGAAGACAGAGTGCACTAAAGAGTAGATAGAACTAAAAAGTAGATGGACTAGTCACTTTTCTCCTTGCTGTGACCAGCTACCTGACACAAAGCCACTTACAGAAGCGTGGTAGTTGTTGGTTTGTAGTGCGAAGAAATACAGTTCATCACGGCAGGGTAGAGGCATCGTGACAGGTCAATGTGTCTGGTGTCGGGAAGCAGAGAGCAAAAGGAAGAGGAGAGCCAAGCTGTGACGTCCCAAGGGCCTCCTCTCCCAGTGACCCACTTCCTCCAGTGAAGTGCCACCCCCTGAAAGTCCAACACTCTTCCAAAACAAACAAGTGTCAAACACGTTTGTCTAGAGGGACATTTTACATTCCAATTGCCAGAGTAAGTGTGGAGTGACAGAAAGATGCTCGGAGACGCAGCACTGCAAGATGATGCCCACCCACTGAAGGCTACCGAAGCCAGCAGAATCAAAGCAAAGAACCGTCACCCTAGCCAGGCATGGTGGTTGGTGCACGTCTGTAATCCCAGCATTGGGGCAGGCGCAGAAGGAGCAGGAGTTATCAGTCAGCCTCCACTACATAGCAAGTTTGAGGCCCTCTCTCAGGAACGGAGATAAAAGGTTTGTCGGCCTTCCTTCTGAGTCTGGAGACCTGCAGAGTTGGGGGAGGGTGTTCTATACACTCCCCATGGGTCACCTGTGTCCCACCCTGTAAAACCCACTCCTTTATGTCTCTAAAAGTTTGCTGCATGCGTGTGCGTGTGCGTGTGCGTGTGCGTGTGTGTGTGTGTGTGTGTGTGTGTGTGTACGCATCTCAGGGGAACTGATGGAAGGATAGAGATTTCCATGTAAACCACTTCTCAAATTCTTTCCTGGTAGATAAAAATCATTGTTCGGATGGAGAGATGAATTGAAGTCAAACCCCTCCCCAGCCATGCTCCTAACAGTCACCTACTCCCCATGGGAAGTTAACAAAATGTTTCTGAGTAATGTTTCGCCCTCCAAAGCATGGGCATCCTAAAACCCTGCACAAACACCTACTCTTAGATGCTGTCGTCCCCATGACAGAAAGGAGAAATGAGCAGACCGCACAGTCTGGGACACGGGTTTCATCATACAGCATTTCATTCAGCTAATGTGACGCTGGAACTTTGCAGACAGGGCTTAAGACTGAAGAACAAGCCAGGCGTGGGGGACAATAATCCTAGTACTCAGGAGACTGAGGCCTAGCCTGGGCCACATAGTGAGCTCTGAGCCAGCCTGAGTTGTATAGCAACCAGCCTCAAAATAAATAAAGGAATACAAAATAAAAATAAAATGAAGACTAAGATTTACGAAACCATTTGGACTTGTTAAACTGCAACGTTCCTCTAAGTTTTACATCTTACCCAACATGACAGGTTTTCCTCTGCTCTTTTCTTCTCTTTTGTTTCAAGTCTATCATTAGTACAACCGATTGTGTAATGGAATTTCTAAAGCAGTGTCTTCCCAACTCCGCTCAGCATCAAAATCACCTGAGGGGCCTTTTGAACAGCTGTATAAACAGGTCATTGCCTATATTAATTATCCTAGAATGCCTGAGGCTTGGAGCCAGGCCGCTGTAGCTTAATCCACTGACAAAAAGAATAGGAAAGGGAAAAAATCTTTTGGTTTTAAAGAAACACACACACACACACACACACACACACACACACACACACACACACAATTTCAGCACACTTCTATGCTAGCACACAGGAGCAAAGGTGTGAGAGCAGCCTTCTCCATGCAGCGAGTTCCAGGCCAGCCAGTACTGCATGGTGAGACCGTGCCTCCAATGCCAGCTGTTTGAAGCCTAAGGCAGGAGAATTGCTATAAGTTCAAAGTCAGACTGGGTTGTTTAATGAGTTCCAAAACAGTTAGGGCTACATAGTGAAACTCCATCTCAAAACACCCAGACCAAAGGAAACAAAGAAAAATATACATATAATATCTAGAAAGTGTGAAACAGTTCAATATTTTAAACAGCTTTAAAGTGTGCTATTCATTCTTAATCAAATATCTGTGCTTCACTGGATCTGTTGAACACTTTACGAAATGAGATACAATACTAATAAGATTCGTCAAGTTGGGGCTGCAGAGAAGACTGTTAAGAGCCCTGGCTGTGCTCTTCCAGAAAGCCTGAGTTCAATTCCCAGCACCCTACTTGGCAGTTCACTCCAGTTCCAGGGGACCTGACGCCCTCTTCTGGCCTCAGCTAGTACTTCGAGCTTGTAGTGCACAGACATACTTGCAGGCAAGAGAACCATATGCATAAAATAAAAACATAACATTTAAAAGATTTGTAAAGTTGAGACTTAATGAGATGAGTGTTTGGCTGTGAAATTATTGAATACAAGAGTGGAAGTGTAGCTCAGTGGTAGAGCCCCTGAATAGCATGTGGGTGGCCCTGGGTTCAATCCCCGGCACCAGAGGAAAATAAACAAAAACCAATGGAGTGAAAAAGGCACACAAGCCATCATCATGCCTTCTTGACAACTTTTACAAGTTTGCAGGTGACGTCATGCTGCGTGGGGCCAGCTCTGTGAGCCCAAGAACCACGTCCTCAGTGAAATGTAGACACTTGAGGGCCAGCCATTGTGAGAACTTTTGAGGAATTGACAACCTGGGCTTGTGTGTGGAGTCCCCAGGGGCAGCTCCATTGTGCCTGGTGACTGTACACAGTCTATTACCTTTACATATTTCTATCTTATTACACTTAAAATTCTAGACAATCCCTTCTGTCTTTGGCAGCTGTGAGGCCCATGCCATGGAAAAGCCAGCTCACTGTCCAGACAGACCTCTCAGTGAGTGAGCACCTTGTCCCCTGCAATAGGGCACACTTTCCCCAGAAGGGTAGGGATTTAAAGCCCTGTGACAGTGTGGACCGGAGTCTGCTCTCTGAGGGTTTAGCTTTTCCCTCTTTCTCCCAGGTTCCTTAAAGAACAATGGGTGTACTGATTGCTGTGTGTCCACTTTGGGGGGTTCAGTATGGACACTCACCTTTTCCTGCCAGCTCAGCCCCTGCCTGGGCTGACGTCACCTGCCGAGACAATGCTACATGCTTTGAGGCTGCCTGATTGACCTTGGGTAGGGTTACCTCACAGTTCTAGGACAGTCCCTTGGGGGACTAGCCTTGGGCTTCTGTCCAGCTGAAGTTGTGCTTTGACACGCACCTTGGTCTGTCATGGGGAATCTTCACAAAGCCAAACAAACAGCCAAAGAAAGGATCCAAAAGAATTGGGTGCTCTGTGGCCTCCGACCTCTCTCGCCTTCTCATCTGACCAGATTATCACTTCCTTTGTGAGCACTCTTTCTAGCCTTTCTTATGTGCCCAGCCAACTCAGTGACACAGTCTCATCTATCAAAATAAGGAGAGAAAGGTGGAGTTTAAGTAAGTTCATCTTTAAAGAAACCGAGTATTTTCAGCCTTACACATAAAATCCCACCCGTAGGCCCGACTGCTTTGAATTTCAGGTCGTTGGACTATCTGAAAATTTTAATGGTGGCTTTTTTATACAGTGCTGTTGTAATTGAATGGACTGGACCATCACAAATGTTCTTATCTTTGGTAGACCCTGGTTGAGCCTAAGAAAGGAGGGGGTGAGGGGAAGGAGAAGGAAGGGCAGAGGAGAGAGGAAGAGGGAGAAAGGAGAAAAAAGGGAGGGAGGGAGGGAAGGAGGGAGGAAGGAAGAGAGGGAGGGAGAAAGGAAGGACGGATGGACGGACGGACGGACGGACGGCACTCCTAAGGAAACATACGTCAGTTAGGAAGATGGGGGTGGCTCAGTGAATAAAGTATGCAGGCTTGAGGATGAAGTGCCAATTGTCAGAACCCACACAAGTTCTGGGCAGGCAGAGCAGCTGGCCTGTAATTCCAACACTGAAGTTGAAAACAGGGGATCCCCGGAGCAAGCTAGCTAAGCAAACTAGCCATAGTGTCAATTTCTGCATTCTGTTGAGAGACTCTGCCAACAATGAGCAAGATGAGCACTGTCAGGAAGAGTCCTACCATCAACCTTAAGTGTCTACGTCATATGCACACACGTCATATGCATGCAAATACACATAAACACATGTGCAACACATACATGTGCCCCCCCCCAAGGGGAACCTAAGTGGCAGTAATTTTGTGTGTTCATATTTTTTTGGTGTAAGTGGATGAGTCTCCTTTTAGGAAAGTCTAGAAGCAGTTCATGGCCCTCATGACCAGGACCTCATGAATCACTTCAACTTGTCACACACTGAATGTTGACAAGGTCAGTGCTTCTGTGTGACCCTGCCGACAGTCACCGTGACCTTCCATCTGTCTTACAGGACTGCCAAACAGACTCCCAGAAATCATGCTGGTGGGATCCCAGTCCTTCTCGCCTGGAGGACCCAATGGCATCATCCGGAGCCAGTCCTTCGCGGGTTTTAGCGGCCTGCAAGAGAGGCGGTCCAGGCAAGTGCTGGGTGCTCCTCCTGGGATGCAGAAGAAAGAGGCAGGGGTGCAGATGTGTGTGCCCCATCAACGTGCATGTGTGTGGTAGTTAATGTCTTCTTCATGGAAAAGATAACACACCCAGAATAAGTACTCTCATTTTTATCACTTAGAATTCCTTGTGCAAAGACGTCTAAGGGTTTAGAATAAGCTAGCCATTCACATACATAAATGGCTAGCTTATCCTAGCTATTATGAGTGGTCATGTCCTCACTTTGAGGGACATGACCACTCCAAGGTGTGATTGAGGGGAAGGTTTTTAATGTAGATATGAGAGAGAGTACAGCCAGTGGCATCTGGAAACGTCCAGAGCTTAGAGAGAAACAGAGCAGGGTAAGCTGGGCCATGGGGCAGGTGTGTGGTCAGGAGAGTGAAAGAGGAGGCGGAGAAAGGGGCAAAAAGAGGACCGAGAGAGTGTATGGCTGAAGTGGCAGGGTTATGCAGGAGTCAGAAGCTAGGGGAAGGGAAGCCCATGAGATGGAGACGTTTAGGACTGGGAGCCAATGAGAAGAGGCAGGATGCCAGTGTGGACTCGGTTAGCAGGTACTTGGTGCTGAGAGCCTGGAGCTCAGCATGCACTTTGGTTTGCTGATAGGTACCACAGTTAGCCATGGACCTGAGAGTGTAGATCACCCCTGCCTCACTCCCAACCCCCTTTAAAGCACTCTTTCCTCTACCTTCCTGTTTGGGAGACTGTATTTGGTATGAAATTATGCAGTGGATGAAGATGATGCCTCACAGAGTGACTCTGGGGAGCTGATATTATTCTGGTGGGGGTTGGGACATTAGCCCTCTCATAACACCAAGGAAGAGAGTGAATGGGTAATAAGCAAGGAAAGCCATCTTTGGTTTGCTGCATGATGCTCTCCCTTTCCAAGGGAGCTCCAGGTTTAAAGACAGGCTCGCTCTCTCTCTCTCTCTCTCTCTCTCTCTCTCTCTCTCTCTCTCTCTCTGTATATATATATATATATATATATATATATATATATATATATATATATATGAAGAATATACAGCTTCTGTGCACCTGTGCACACTCATGCACTAGCACCTGCACACACACTCACAGACCCCACATGCAAAAAACAAAATGAAAAAAAATTAAAGTAAAATCAGATAAATAATACTTCAAGGAGAGCTCTGACTACAAGCTACGTGTGTTTTGTTTAATGCCCTAGAAAATTAGCTATTTGTCATGTTGTGGCACTTAACCCAAAAAAGGTGTCATTCATATCCTACTGAGGTATATGTTTGTATCTGTTATTATGCAAAGAATTTCCCCCCTTTGGTTGGATATAACTTCTATCTACCTTGTAGTTGGAGATCTTCTCTCCAGGTGACACCAAGCCCCCGCGGTCCCATAACCCAAGTATAAAATAATCACTCAGACGCTTATATTACTTATAAACTGTATGATATGGATATCGCTCTGTATAAATAAAATGCTGATTGGCCAGTAGCAAGGCAGGAAGTATAGGCGGGACAAGAGAGAAGAAAATTCTGGGAGGTGGAAGGCTGAGGGAGAGAGACACTGCCAGCCGCTGCCATGATAAGGAAGATGTGAGGTACTGGTAAGCCACGAGCCACGTGGCAAAGTATAGATTTATAGAAATGGGCTGAATATAAGAGTAAGAGCTAGGCAATGGTAGGCCTGAGCTAATAGGCAAGCAGTTTAAATAATATAACCGTCTGTGTGTTTATTTTATAAATGGACTGTCAGACTGACAGGGCTTGGTGGGACCTGGAGAAGACTCTCCAGCCACACTACCTGTTCATTGTTTCTACCCGGAACCATTTATCCCTGGCTCCCTGTGAGCTAGACTACAAGGGCACCCTCAAAAAGGCACACAACCCAAAGCTAGGCTATGCCTCCAGGGTAGCCTCTGCTCAGCAAAGCTTTCAACAAACATCAAGAAACTGAAATGTGCTCAGTTGGGATCTGTTGCTGTCCAGGGCACTAGGAAGAGGGCAGGAAGATTTAAAAGGCAGTTCCCTGGTGGGTCTTTTTGATGTCTGAGACTCACAGTCTCCTTTCTCTTTCTTTAGATGTAACTCCTTCATTGAAAACGCCTCTGCTCTCAAGAAGCCTCAGGCCAAGCTGAAGAAAATGCACAATTTAGGACACAAAAATAACAACACTCCGAAAGAGCCTCAGCCGAAGAGAGTAGAGGAGGTCTACAGGGCCCTGAAAAATGGTCTCAAGTAAGAACAATGGACTTGACGATGCACTTGGGGCAAGGGGACCGTTTTCCTTCCTGAAATAACCCTTTCCTTTCTACAAGCTCATAGTCTTAGGAAAGCAGTTCTGAAAACGGCCATGTGTGCCACTGCTATTTTCTTCTGTTTGTTTTTGAGGCAGTCTAATGCAGCTCAGGCTAGCCTTGAACTCGCTATGTAGACGACGATGACCTTGCAGTTCTGGTCCCATCTCCACTTATCAAGTGATGGATGGGGTCGCAGAAGGAAAAAGGCATATCAGCATACTTTGCTGGGTGTTTCCTTCTCGTTCTATAATTGAGGCAGCTTTTAGTCTCACAGATGGGAGATGGGTTGGGATGGCACGTCGTATCCATGACATTGAAGCAGGCTTGACACAGTGATGTGTTTATAGCTAACTCCCTCCAGGGCTGGACTTCACTTAGACAATAGTGGACAGCCATAGCTGCACTAGAGATGGCCAAGAAAGGGTTCTGAGCCTGATGCAGTAGATCACACCTGTAATTCTACCCAGCACTCAGGAGGCCAAGGCAGGAGGATTATCAAAAGGTCAAAGTCAGCCTGGATGGCAGAGTATACAACCTGCCTCAAACATACCCACATGCAAACCCTCTGTAAAGGGGTCTGAAACCTTCCCGAATGTGCCGTAAGAACAGTTTGTCCAGAAGATAACTTGCCTGGCATTTGGTTAAAACACCTGCAGTCACTACTGGTGACAAAATTGTGTGAGACCCTGGTCCTGTCTAACTCTTCCCTCCCAGGTGACTTTTCATTTCTGGGTTTTCACCCTCACAGGGGCACTCCCTCATCTCCTTCCCTCTCTTCAAACTAGACAAGATCCAATGCAGCCGCTACTACTTCCAGGTGCTCCCTCCCGGCCACAAAGTTTTGATTCTTTTCTCAAGAGGAGAGAGGGGCAGGTGTCTCACTCTGTAACCCAGGCTCGCCTGGGAGTCAGTAGGAAGCCCAGGCTGGCCTAGAATACAGAATGGTCTTGCTTCAGTCTCCCCGACACTGAGATTGTTAGTGGGAGCCACCGCCTGACTCCCGCTCAGAAGGTAAAGGTCAGCAACGGCCCAAATCTCTCCTGGAGGGAGAGCTCACCATGATGTCTTACCTTTGCAGTGAGTACCTGGAATTTCACCAGACGGAGCTGGACAAGTTGACCACTCAGTTAAAGGATATGAAAAGAAACTCTCGCCTGGTAGGTCCCTCTGACCATGAGGATGCTAACACGGGGAGGAGGGTGGGCGTTTCCTCTCCTCAGTTACCAGAGGTGGGGAGGAGCGGGAAGGAGAGGAAGGCTTAAGGAAAATCGATACAAGTAGCAAAGCTATTGCCTCCTGGCATGTGTTTTGGAAGGAAGAAGAGGGGAGCTTAGTGGCTCACACCTGTAACCCAGCAGGAGGAAGGCTAAGGCTGGAGGAGGGCCAGCCTGGGCTATAATACAGGGAGACCATGTCTCACAAAAACAGTAATCATAATAAAAGGGAAACGCTGGTTTTCTTTTCAATGCTTTATTCGTACTACTTCTGAGTATGCTCTACGTGCTTATGTAGATATACTTCATAACGAAATAAAGGTGATAAAGATGGTTTTTGAAAATTCCCCTACGTGGTGCTGGAGAACTGGCTGAGCGGTTAAGGGCACTGGCTGCTCTTCCAGAGGTCCTGAGTTCAATTCCCAGCACCCACATGGTGGCTCATGATCCAATACCCTCTTTTGGTGTACAGACATGCATGCAGACAAAGCACCTGTATACATAAAACACATAAGTAAATCTTTAGAAGAAAACTCTAAGCAATATAAGAAAATGATGTGTTGCCGTTTTCCTAGCACCTCCTTAACACATTCAGAATTCAGAAACAAGAACGTTTATTTGCTTTATCTCCGACTTGTAAATATAGGTCAGTGTCCTAGTTCACTTTCTGTGGCTAGGATGAACACCACAGCCAAAGTCAACTTGCATGGGAGTTTGTTTCAGCTTACAGGCTCTCCTCCATCGGAGAGAAGTCAGGGCAGAAACCTGGAGGCAAGAACGGAAGCAGAGGCCATGGAGGAGCCCTGCTTTACTGCCTCCTCCTCGCGGCTTGCTCAGCCTGCCTGCTTATAGTACTCAGGACCAAATGTTCAAGAGCGGCACCGCCCACAGTGGGCGGGACCCTCGCAGGACCCTCTCCACACCAAGTCATTAAGAAAATGCCCCACAGACTTGCCTACATGCCAACCTGGTCGTATTTATTTTTTTAACTGACATTCCCGCTTCTCAGATGACCCTGACTCATGTCAAAAACTAACCAGCTCAGCCAGTGGCAGGGAAAGAAGGGACGAAGGTCACTAAGAAGCCAGAGTGAGAGCACCTGTGAGCCCCATAGAATCCATGCTGGTTGGTGAACATCCTCTATTCCGACGCATTTATGAGGGCTGATTTTGTTCATACTCAAGTGTTATTTATCACACCTTAACCTTTCAAGGCAGCAGAAAGCCCCAGGCGAGTCTGCATTGGTAGATCTGGCAGCTGTGTGAGAACATGTTTATCTTCTGCTTCGTTGGCAGGTAGACTTTGCTGGGTTTTCTTTATGAACCCTTAAGCTGCTGAGAGGCCACAAGAGCAGGGTGCAATTGTAGAGTCGCAGAGGTCAGGCAACCGTGGCTCTTGAGAGTACTCCAAATAACCCTGAGTTTTACTCATTAAAAGCAAATACCAAAAAAGTCCAAGGATAGCATTTGGTAGGTCTGGTGATGCATTCAGGCAATGTAGAAATGTGAGCTGAGCCACACTTATTAAAGCGGACAGCATTTCTCCGGATGATGTGTTGTAACCAGGAGCTCTTCTTTTCATTCCAGGGTGTGCTGTATGACCTAGACAAGGTAGGCTATCTGGGTTGGGGTGCTGCTGAAAAATGAAACTGTGCTCTGAGCAGATGTCAGTAAGAGGCCCTTTGGGGGACAGTAAAATTCCAGATAAAGGATGATTTTCTCATCTTGGGAAGAAAAATCCTTTTTTTGTTTGTTTGTTTGTTTGTTTTTGTTTTTTTTAGTTTTTTTTTTTGTTTTTTTTTTGTTTTTTTTTGTTTTGTTTTTTGTTCTGTGAAGAGTAAGCACCAGGCTCTGCAGAATCAAAGGGCATTCAGCTCGAGGGAAAACAAGGCTTCCACATAGTGTGTTGCTCTGGTTTCTGTGAGTCGAGAACTCAGATTGAGAGGTCCTCACCATGTGGTCTTTGAATAGTAGCTACCACTTCCATCAAGTATGAGACGCCTCTGATTGGAAAATGCTACAATTGTCTATGGGTCACTAAATATATATTTTCCACTATATATTCCATATATAATGTAATGTTTCAAACAATATATTATACAATAGAAAGAAAATATACCAATTGAATCTAGTTCTTTCTTTTCATGTAAAATGTATATCGTCTTACTGACAAAATTCTTCCAGGCCTTTTAGAAGTGAGATGTTTCTGTGTCTTCCTTTTTAGCTGTGAACAATGTCACTCTCCATGCTGTTCTATATACGTAGCTTTATTTCAACGCCAATTGTAGTATATTCTTCCATGAGGATATTTTAAAGGGCAATTAACTCAAGCATACGTTACGACAATATTTAGAACTCCTAGGGCTGGAGTGAGCAGCTGTATCTGTGAGCCCACACTGATGGCTCTCTGCCGCAGGGGCAAATAACGATTACAAAATGTACCCCAGTTTCAGACACAACTCCGTGAGCAAAAGGCTCGGTTTAGAAGAAACAAAAAAATGAGACTGCCCCACCAGAAATGGAGTGGATTGGCCACCTCGGTGTTAAACGCGGGGTGACTATCATTAGTTCAAGCTCATCTCTCCTGACAGTGTTTTGAAAAGTATTTTCAAAATTAACATTACAACAACCCTAAAATAGTGGCCAGGGTGGGAGGAAAGAGGAAGTAGTAAGAACTGTATTTCCGGGACCTGTGAGGAGGAAGAGGACATGCTAATGAGACTGGGCTCGCAAGCCTAATCAATTGCACTGTGAATGGCTGCACTTTTTTCAAGCTTCTCCCTTTAATTCCAGCAAATTAAAACAATTGAGAGATACATGCGGCGGCTGGAGTTCCACATCAGTAAGGTAAGCGATGCTGTCTTTGCATCCATGTTTCTGCCCTCAGTTACTGCCCAGTGCAAGCCCACCCTGAGTCAAGCGGTCCAGTGAGCCTTTAACATTTAATAGATACCTAAGAACATAGAAATGAAAGCCTCGGGCGTGAGAGATGACTCGGTGGTTAAGGGCGCTGGCTGCTCTTGCAGAGGACCCAGGTTCTGTTTGCAACCTCCACATGGAGGCTCACAACCAATTGAACCTCCAGTCCCAAGGGATCCCACACCTGTCTTCCATGGGTACCAGGCACGAATGTGGTGCACAGACATACATGCAAGAAAAACACCCATTCACATAAAATATAAATAAATAAAATCCCAAAGAAAGACAGGAATTAAGAAGGGTGGGAAGGAGGGAGGGAAGGAGGGAAGAAAGGAGGAAGAGAGGGAGGGAGGGAGGGAAGGAGGGAGATAGGAAGAAATAAGAATGTGAAGCCTGATCATTTGTCACTGTTGGGACTGCACTGTGATAAATTTGAACAACTTAATTTCAGTTTCTCTGCTATTGACTCATGACTTCACAAAATTGTTTTCAGTAAATAGCCTCATTTTTAATTTTTAAATGCTTAATCCTGGGGCTAGAGAGATGTCACAGTGGTTAAGAGCACACGCTGCTCTTGCAGAGTTCAAATCCCAGCACCCACAACTGCCTGTAACTGCAGCTCCGGGGGATCTGACACCCTCTGCTGGCTTCCATGGGTACCTGCACTCAAGTGCACATGCCCACACATCACACAGTATATAGGCACATAATTAAAAATAAAATTTAAAGAAAGGCTAAATCCAGGCCTACAGAAATGGTTCTGTGGTTAAGGGTACCTGCTATGTAATCATGCAAATATGGGGAGCGGAGTTTGGAACCCAGCACCCATGCCACAAGCTGAGGACCCCCCAAATGGCTGTAACCCCAGCTGCAAATGGGGTAAAGACAGGAGGGTGGCTGGAGCTTGCTGGCCTTCCATTTTGCTGAGAAAACCTGAGCTACACGTTCAGGGAGAGACCCCTCTTGCTTCAAAGGATAGGTTGAGAGGGATAAAAGAAGACATCTGGCGCATCTGCTGGTGCCTTCTACACACACACACACACACACACACACACACACACAAATGAAGAAACTATCAACTCCAAAATTGTAGGTGTCATCTGTTGACAATGCTTCTTAAAGTGATAATAGCTTTGCATTCTACAAGTTTTTTCTTTAATGGAAAACCAGGACCTTTCCCAATACTTATTGCACATGCAGAGGGCTCCTGTGTTCATTGTCTAACTCCACAGACCAGCACAAACCTACAAATATACCCAAGTGTGCCCCCACTTCTCTGTCTCCGTTCTACCCCCATACCTCCCTTTATCTTTCGTTTTGTTTTATTTTGTTTTGTTTTTGGGGGGGGGCTTGTTTGTTTGTTTGTTTGAGGCAGGACCTCAGTGGCCTGGAACCCACAACCCTCCTACCTCAGCCTCCCAAATGCTGGGATTATAGACATGTGCCACTATATCCAGCTACCTGAGTCTGGGGAAACAATCCCAGTGGTAGCCTCAAAGACACAAAAGGGCCTTTTCCGGCTTATGTAATTTGGAAACATGATTCAAGCAAAATCTGCCTTGAAACAGACAGATAAACAGACATGTCACATAATGCTGAAAGTAAGTGACTGGTCTAAAGGACTCACCCTTGGCACGATTCTGCTTCTGGGGACAGAAATACAGTGTGTCTTTAAGGGCATGACAATGGCCTGTGGAACTTCTCTCAAGCATGACGGTTATTTATCTTTTTCCTGTTCGGGCTCTGGCAGGTAGATGAGCTTTATGAAGCCTATTGTATCCAACGGCGCCTCCAAGATGGTGCCAGCAAAATGAAGCAAGCGTTCGCGGCGTCCCCCGCCAGCAAGGCTGCCCGGGAGAGTCTGTCGGAGATTAACCGCAGCTACAAGGAGTACACGGAGGTAAACCCTGCACTCTTTCCATGACTGCATCTGACCTGTTAGCCACTGCCAGAAAAAGGCGAGCAGCGGCACACAAGCCCATTGCACACTCTAGAAGACACACACACAAGTGCAGCCAGGCCTGCTGGCACAGGCCTGTAATCCCAGCTACTCAGGAAGTTGAGGCAGGGGCATTACAAGTTCAAGGTTAACTTGGGCTACAGAGTGAGTTCAAAGCCAGGCTAGGCAGTTCAGTAAGACCATGGCTCAAAACGTAAACAAGAAGAAAGAAAAAGTAAAAAGGGAGCTAGGAAGAGCTAGGTCAGAGGTAGAGCATTTATTTACCTGGAAGACACAAGGTTCCTCTCCTAGTATAGGGGGAAGAACTGCAAGAAAGCAAGACAGTGGTGGAATTGTCTAAACTAAGCCATGAGACCTAATATGTCATCATTTAAATTCACTTCCAAATACCGTAGTGTGCCCTGAAAGAAGAGTAAACCCCATGTTAAGATGTCAAGGAACCATGAACAGAAATGTGTCTTCCTGGTTCCTGACAGCCCCGGGGCTCTAAGCATCGGACAGGGAGGATTTCACCCTTCTAGGGGTGAGCTAACACTAATGCATGCCCTTGATAAACGGACTGAATTATTAAAGCCGCACGTCTCACTGTTTCGGGAGACTTTCTTCAGAGATCAAGTGTCATCAGTGGAGTCATGGATGGAGCAGGCTCTGGTGGACAATCGTGGAGTCAAGCGTCTGTGTTAGGGTCCCTTTATGCTGGAACCATAGGGCTGCCCCTTGTCTGAACCAAGTCTTGCTCCTTTCATGATTTAGCATTAGGCTCTTCTTTACCTAAATCCCCTTTTCAGAAGAATATGTTTAATTCATAAAAATAAACTGGGCATAGTGTAATCTCAACACTTGGAGGCTAAAACAGGAGAATTGCAGCAAGTTTGAGACCATCCTAGGCTGCATAGTGACTACCAGGCCAGCTAGGTCTACTTAGCAAGAAATTGTCTCAAATAAATAAAGAAGGGCTATTGGAGGTAGCTCAGTCATTGGCGGAAGAGGATACTGGATTCCCTGTAACTGGAGTTATGAGTCACTGTGTAGATGCTGGGAACTGAACCTGGATCCTCTGGAAGAACAGCCTATGCTCTTAACCAATGAGCCATCTCTCCAGCTCTATGACCTGCTTTTTGAGCACACCAACAATAGCTCTAATAAGCACTACAGTTTCAAAGCAGGGACATCATGAATGATTTCAGCACAGCCGTAATTGCAGCAGCAGGTCTCAGAGTATTTCCACATATGTAACAGTGTTCATCCCTGGTTGCATCCTGGGAAGTTCTGACCATGGGTGACTTCAGTTGTTAACCTAGTGGCCCCTGGGTTCTTAAGACAGTAGTAGCAGTTCCAATGTGCTGATGACACATCTGTTATGTCTAGCAACTGTCCCTTTGTAGAGAGGCCCCAGACTCTGAGGAAGCAAGCTCTTTGCAGTGCTGAGATTTTGTTTTCAAAGCTTTCAAGCTACTCCAAGCTCAGACCTGAGGAAATGCTTCTCAGCTTTGCTGAGCTCTCTGAAGTACTGAGACCTTGCGACAGGATGGGTAAAGCCATTTTCTTTGTGTCCCACAAAAGTGAAGGTGCCAAGCAGAACAAAGAAACAACTAGGAAATGGAGCCTCAGACATTCCTAATGCTCCCTGAAGCCCGCTTGTGCCTTCCCTTCCCAGGGGGCCTCACTTTTGTCAGAAGGGCAGCTTGCACTGGCCGAGCCTCAGGGAAGCTGGCCATGAGGAAGAAGCTTGCAGAAGAGACCCTCACTGGTGACAGATATGAGCTGCCCGTGGCACTTTAAGTACACCTCTAACTATTCCCATGAGGTCATCAGATACTGGGGCAGTAGGATGGGTGTGTTTAGGTGTTGTAATCTTCAACCTCTCATTCCTTGGCACCATAGTGAGGAGGGGAGTACCTACTAGGTCCAGGGGGACGTTCTGGGCTTCATGACATTGCATTAGGAAGTCTGCCTCACTTGAGCAGAATCAAACTCCTATGCTCTTCCCCCAAAATGTTTGTATGTGTGTGTGTGTGTGTGTGTGTGTGTGTGTGTGTGCATGCGTGTGCATGCGTGTGTGTGTGTGTGTGTGTGTGTGTGTGTGTGTGTGTGTGTGTGTAAAGAGGCAGGTGTAGAGACCAGACGAATACCTCATCCATTTTGTTAGGTTTTGTTTGTTTTGTTTGGAGACAGAACTCACTGGCCTGGAACTCTCTCAGTAGGCTAGGCTGGCAAGCCAACAAGCCCCAGAAGTCAGCCTCTCTGCCTCCCTTATACTGGGATTACAAGCACATACCACTATTCCTGGTTGCTTTTTTTTCTTTTCTTTTCTTTTTTTTAATTTAGCAAATAAAAGATACATGGAGCGGGGGTATAACATATTGTTATGAAACAGTCACACACTACAGCATGACTGACCCAGCTTATTTAACCTAGAGTATGGATTTCTTCCTGTGTATTAGGTGTGGCTGATTCCTCCATCACAATAATACTGCTTTTTTGTGCAGTCCGAGTCTGTTCTTATGGAACATCCCATATTCTGTATTTGTCTGACTCTTTTGATATCATTTAACTTGTTCACCTAAGCTCCAACTATCCCATGCACCGGAAGCCTTGCTTAGCCATGTCTCAGAGGCTGTTGTGTACTCACGGCAAACAGGAACATGCCTTCTGATTATGCTGTCACTATTGAAAGGCCTTGTGCTTTGAGCTGCAGTGTGGAGGGTAGGGGGTATCTAACACCATCTCCTCCTCTGCTCTTCCAGAACATGTGCACCATTGAAGCAGAGCTGGAGAGTCTGCTGGGAGAATTCTCCGTAAAGATGAAAGGTAAGCTGTCCTTGTGTAGAGAGAGACAAGGTGCCGTCTTCACAGAACTTCCTGAGAAGGCATGCTATTTGTGTTTTCTTTGCAAGGACAAAGGATCACCCACACCCCGCCCTCCCACCCACGTTGGTTTGTTGAGGAGACTCTTGAATCTTGCCTTCACACTTGAAAATGCTGTTTACTGTAGGACTGTGTCAAATGGGCACAAGAATCAAGTGAGCCAAACAGCAAACCCTCCCAATCCATCCCCCAGAGTCAGTAATCACTAAGACTTTGCCACGTTTTTCTTTTCCCTTTGATGAACTAGAAAACTCCAGAGGAGTGAAACCCAAGTATGTCAGCCAGTGCCTGTATACTTCTGTGAGCAGATCGGAAAGAATAGGGCCACTTCTTATGTAACCACAATGCCGTGTCCTGTTGTCCCATTATCCCATCTAACAAAATTAACAAGCCTTTGTTATTAACCTAGTTCGTTTGCAGATATCCCAGCTGTCTCAAAAAATGCTTCCTACAGCTGCTTTGCTTTAATTAGTACTCACACAAGGTCTGTGTGTTAGAACTAGTTGTGAGACGGAACCCTTTCATCTCAAGCAAAACCCCTTTCTACATGCTAGACTTGCCTGTTGGCTTCTTCAGCTGTTGATTTATCTACTTAGGATATTTTTCTGTTTGTTTCTAAGACAAAATTTTTCTCTGTAATTCAGGCTGGTCTCAAACCCAAGGCCATCCTCCTGCCTCAGTCTGCCATGCACGAGGAATATAGGCTTGTACCACTCTACCTGGCTTGCTGCCACATAAGTCATTTCATTTGTTCCTTCTCTCCCATGTTTCTGTGAGCCTGTGATGTTTAGTACAGAATGTTCTCATCTAGAGGTATCGTTGGTTTAGACCGTTGGTTTAGACTATAGCATCTTCAGTGTAAAAAGGAAGCCTGGTTTCAGAAAAGAGCGCTCCACCTAGATATGGTCAGACTTACATGGCAGTGTCCACAGTGGCCCTCAGGGCCGTGGGACAGCACCGTCACAGCCATGTTTTGGCCCATTTGACTTAACTGAGAGGGCTGGGCCCTGCAGTCCTTTCTCTGGGTCTGGCTGCTTGGTCAATAGTTTGCCCCCTGGATTGCAGAAGGATTATTGCCTTATCTACTTTCTGCAACAAGGAGAGTGAAAAGGGGAAACCCCCGTTCAAAGGGCCTCGGGGTGGGGCTAGAGAGATGGCACAGTAGTGAAAAACACTAGTGGTTCTTGAAGAGGACCTGGGTTCGGTTCCCAGTGCCTACATGGCAGCTTACAGCCGTTGGTAACTCCAGTTCCGGGGATCTGATGCCCTTTCCCAACCTCCTCAGGCAGCAGGCACGCATGTGGTGCACAGACATATATGCAGCCAAAACACCTTGCCTGTGCTGGATACCTTCACCTTACCAACTCTAGGTCCATTTGCTTCCACTCGGGTCTCCACCTGAGTCAGAGGTTCAAGACCACTCTGGACCCACCCGCCCTCTCAGCAGTTCAAAATCTGTGCAGCCAGGACGGGGTTCTAAATGTCTCTTTAAACTTTGGGGATGATTCTGTCAGCAGCCTGGTTCCTTGCAGGCTAGCGTACAGAGTCAAGTGACTTTGTCACTGTTAACACGAGGACTGCCCACGTCCCATGGCATACAGAGAGGGAGGTCACCTACCACTGTTAACACGAGGACTGTCCATGTCCTGCTTCTGGCGTTCATTGCCATCAGGTGTTTCCATTCTCGATTACAGGGATAATTTCTTCTATTTCATATGTGGAAGCTAGTAGCCAAGAAACATTAAATGACTTCTCACAGGTCACACAGTAAGCTGATGTCAGACTTGAAACTAAATTCCGGGTCCTGCTCCAAGGTTACTCTTCTTTCTCTGTAACAAATAGCTGACAAAAAGCAGCTTTGGGGAGAAGAGTTTACTGCGGTTTGTGGTTTGAAGGGTAAAAGTTGGTCATGGCAGGGCAGGTGGAAAAGAACCCACAGTGTGGGGCCCCGCAGCTGAGACTCCTCCAATTTCCCGGGACCAGGAAGCCGAGAAAGGACAGTGCTGGTGCTCAGCTCACCTCGTTGTTGTTGTTGTTGTTGTTGTTGTTGTTGTTGTTGTTGTTGTTTTAATTCAGTCCAAACCCCCAGACTACAGGATGTGGCCACCCACATTTGGGGCGGCTCTTACCTTCTAAATTAATTGACCCTGGAAGCACCCTCACAGATACACCCGAAGGGTTATGCCTCACTAATTCTCAGGGCCCTTGCCTGCCTGCCCTTCTTCCTTCCTTCCTTTTCTCCCTCCCTCCCTCCCTCCCTCCCTCCCTCCCCCCTCCCCCCTTCTTTCCTTCTTCCTTTCTTGGCAGGGTCTCATGTAGTATTTGCTATATAGCTGAGGCTGACCTTGAACTCTTGATATTCTTACCACTCCCTACCCACTAAATGCTAGGATTATAGTCACCCACCACCATCCCCAGCCCTCTAAGCATTTTTTTTTCCAAGCAATTTGACGATGGAAATTAACTGTCGCAGCTGCCATTACGTGGCCACCTTAATGCCACATTATGAAGAAGTTTTAACAATTGAGCAGACCCTATCAACCATTGCTCAAATGCTGATTTTTCCCTAGAGAAAGGATCCCCTTCACCCTAAAACACAGGCACCCAAAGGCTCGGCAGGGGAGAAGGACCACCCTCTATCCACATGATCTAAATCCCAGGCCTGGAGGTAGTAAGGAGACAATATTGAGATTCTGCCATGGGTAGAGCTTTGCTGGCCACCAGCAGTGAACTGGGTGCCTTGGGCTGAGGCGGTGAATGCCAAAGCCGTCTGCTTTGCTCTCTTCCCTCTGCCCACTTTCCTCATCTGCTTCCTTGGTTGCCCTAAACTCTAGTACTATCTCCTCTACTCTCTTAATGTAAAAATCCCAGAAACTGCATCTGTGTTCACACACACACACACACACACACACACACACACACACACCATCCTCTTCTCCCTCCTCAAGAGAAGACCTCCCTGATGACAAGACATCCCAAATTCCCATGAGCCACTGCCGTCCATTGTGTTTGATTAGGATACACCTTCTACCCCCCCTCTATGCCACTAGCAGCACATTCTCAGGTCTGACAACCCCTAACTTCCTCCTGACACACCCTCCCACACTTCCCTTTTGCTCAACCCACAACTGCGTACAACATGAAGGACAGTTGTCCTGGTGATGGTGATAAAAACACAGGGTGAGAGCTACTGAGCTATGCATACCTGCCTTTGCCTCCTCCTCACCCCCGGCCTGGACCCCACAGCTGTTGGGGTGGGGAGGGAGACCTCTGAGCAGCCCGTCCTCACTCAGTGGGCATACATGGACGATTGAACCAATCACATGAGCAGACTGCTGTGGAAGCCTGAGCCCACGATGGGGGCGGGGTGGGGGGTGGTTGCTGAGGGCAAAGGCAGGAGGATCTGAGCACAAAGCCAGCTTGGGCTACATAGTAAAGTGTCTCAAAAAGGAAAATTAAGTCAGGCTTGGTGGTTTATGCCTACAATCTTAGCACTCTTGAGACTGAGGCAGGAGGATTGTTATGAGTTTGAGGCCAGCCTGGGCTTCAGAGTGAGACACTGTCTTAAAAAAAAAAAAAAAATGTGGGAGGCAGAGCTAGGCGAATCTCTGTGAGTTCGAGGCCAGCCTGGTCTACCAAGTGAGTTCCAGGAATGACACAAAGCTACACAGAGAAACCCTGTCTCAAAAAAACAAAACAAAACAAAATTTTTTGTTTTAAAGAGGTTTCCACTGAGGGGAGGCTTGCTGGGCTGGGTGGAGAGAGCTTCCTAAAGTTACCTTAGGCTTAGAACAAATAAGCTCAAAGCCCTCCCCGAAGGCGGGAAGCTGCCCAAAGCTGACAGGAAGAGTGCAGTAGCCTGCGTGCTCTGCAGAGTGCTGTGAGGAGCTGTTAGGTCAGATTCTGAAAACTCCTGGGTGCCAGATGAGAACTCGATTCAGGACCCTGAACCAGGAAGGAAGCTAAGAATTGCAGCCTCTTCCAGAAAACTGGTTCTCTTCCCAATTGTTCCATCACTGAAAGTGAGTTCCAGGTGCACACATGTCCAGAGGTCAGAGCTAGCTAGGTGCCATGGCTTGTTAGGGCAAGGCCAGCCTCTGGTGAGCTAGGACCTGCCCATAGAGAAGGAAGGTCTGTGTTAAGACACACAGCTGTTAGGTACTTGGTAATTTGCCTTGAAGTAGGAGGTGATACTCTTAGGAAGGTCATGGCAGAAATTTGCCTTGAAGTAGGAGGTGATACTCTTAGGAAGGTCATGGCAGAAATAGGAAACAGTGGAAGACTTCTATGACAAAACCATGTCTGAGCAAAGGGAGCCGGGGTGGGTAACTGTGTGACTGTAGAGCCGCGTGGCTGTATAACTGTGTGAGTGTTTAGCTGCGTGGCTGTATAGCTGCATGGCTGTATAATCAGCAACTTTTCTCCACTTGATAAACTCTCTGAAAGCAGCAACTAGCTTAAGGGGAAGGATTCACTGTGGCTTAAGGTCTGGGGGAATTCAATCCACTGTGGGAGGGGAGCTGGGGGGGGGGCACTTGCAGCTGAGGCAAGGGTTTGTTCACATCCAAGTGGACCAGGAAGCCAAGCAGGAGCCAGAAGGGAGCAGGGCTATAAACCTCAAGACCCTCCCTCCAGTGTCTGGTTCCCTCCAGTTAGGCCCCAACTCTTGAGGACTCCATAACATCTCAAAACAGAGCTACCAGCTTGTGACTGAATGTTCAAACATGAGCTGGGGACATTTCCTATTCATATAGTCACACTGGGACAGCACCCTTCCCTCCATTCAGGTCGTGGAAAAGCTGCCACATCAGTAACATGGGAGCAAGTTGGAAAACTTGAAAAGATGGAAGACTCATGTGAATACACAAGTCTCCTAGTTCCTGGCCTCCCGGGTACACCATCAGAGAAAACCGAGGGGTGGTTTCTGAGTGGCCATAATGAAAACTTCTTAGCTGGTGTAGCAGTTACTATCAAGCAGCTGGGAAAACACTGAGCTTTCTACAGCTGTAGAAATGCCAGCAGGGCCTCGGGCCAGAATCGAAAGAACCCTGCCAGGCCCCAGAGACAGGCTGTCAATGCCACTGCCTCGGCAGAGGCGCTCCCTCTGGAGCCTGTACCATGACCACCACCACCTTTGAGCAGCATCCCCTGGAACGGGGTCCCCCCTTCTGCTGTCATCATGTCACCAGAGGATGGGAGACCCCTCCCAAAGAATGCCATGAAAACGCTTTCCTTGCATGGGCAGTGAGGCCCCAAATCCATCACGGCCACAGCCTTCCCTCGCACACCATGCTCTTCACATAGGAAATCTCTGGTCATTTTGAGAAGAAGGGGGATCTTCAAAGGACTCCGCCCTCCCTTTTCTCACCTGATCTAGCATGGTACATGGTCCACTTCTTTTAAGCAGTGCCCCTATTGACACTGCATGCATAAACAGGCAGCCGATTTACCCCACGCTAATTATCTATAGGTTTGCAAAGGAAAAAATGGGTTGTGTTAGAATTAGCACATCAGGCTTTGGGTTCCTAAGAGCCAGCCAGCGATGCCTTCTTTCGGATGTGTTTTTGTGGAGGAGAACTATTCATGAAAATAGCTTTCTCCAATCCTGCTTTTATTACACTGAGTCCTCCTAAGTGGCTCATTGGCTTCTAATTATTAGTGAGAGCTGGTCCTAGATGAATGGGCTTGCCAATTAAAAGGCATGCCAACTTGGTGAACTGCTGCCATCTACTGATCGAATGATGGTAAAGGGTGGGTCCATTTTGAAGCTTCTCTGAACTTGCCATGCCCATAGGCCAATGGGAAGCAGATTCCTTCATTGCAGATTCTCACAGTCTATTAATGGAGACATTCACTGAAGGTAAAACACACAGTGTGGCATCATCCTTGTTATGTTTCATGAGTAAAATGCGGTTTGCTAGAAACACAACCCAGAGCAGGGAAGACAGCATGAAGCAAGCTTAAGGATCCGAGTTTGGATCTGCAGAATCCACATAAACAGCTGGGCATGGTGTCGTTGCACTTATAATCCCAACTTAGTGGTGGGGGTGGGCAGGGCAGGAGGCAGGGGGAGTTGAGACAGCTGGCCCGCCAGTCTAACCACACAGCAACCTCCAGTTTCAATAAGAGATCCTGTCTCAACAAAAAAGGTGGGCGAAGCAATCGAGGAAGACAGTATGAGTATCAGCATCGAACCCTGGCCTCCACACAAACAGGCCACCTGTGCACATGTATCCACGGGCAAGCATATACAAACACACAAGAAACAACCTTCCAGGACTCAACGGTTATAAATGAAAAACATCGGTGCTAAATTTTTCACCGGAATTTTTGTCATAAGTTTTTTGTCCTGAGAAAATTAAAATGTAAATAAATATTTTCACCCTCATAGTAGGCCTTCGGTAAATATCTATAGGAAGAAGAAAGGGTGACCAAAGCTGGAACTCCTGAGTTGCCCCAAGATGGTGACCATCTATTCTGACAAGCCGTTCTTGCTGCTGAACCAGACGGGTGCATAGTAGACCTCAAAGAGAGCAATCCATTTCAAACTGACTTGCAGATGGCACAGGAGAAGGAAAACCACCTCGTGCTAGCTAGTGCCTTATCAACTTGACATAGGCTAGAATCATCTGAAAGGAGGGACCCTCCACTGAGAAAATGCCTCCATAAGATCCGGCTGTAGAGCGTTTTCTTAATTAGTGATGGATGGGGGTGGGCCCAAGCTATTGTGGGTGGTGCCATCCCTGGCCTGGTGGTCCTGGGTACTACAAGAAAGCAGAGTGAGCAAGCCATGGGGAGCAGGCCACTAAGCAGCACCCCTCCAGGGCCTCTGCATCAGCTGCTGACTCCAAGTTCCTGCCCTGACTTCCTTCAGTGAGAACCGTGACATGCAAGCTTCAGCCAAATAAACCTTTTCCTCCCCAAGTTGTTATGATCATGGTGTTTACCACACCAGTGATAACCCGAAGGCATACCTCTTCTGTTGAGTGTGTAGGCTGTTGGTGGTTGGTTGGTTATTTAGTTGGATTTGTTATCTTTTTCTTCATTTATTTATTTTTATTTATGTACATTGGTGTTTTGCCTGCTTATATGCCTGTGTGAGAGTGTCAGATCCTGGAGTTACAGACATTTGTGACCTGCCACGTAGGTGCTGGGAATTGAACCTAGGTCCTCTGGAGGAACCGAGGTCCCCTCAACCAGCCATCTCCCCAGCCCCTTAGTTTGTTGTCTTAATCACCACTTTTGTGTACATTCCAGTCTATTTCTAGCAATTTTGTAACCGTAAACAGTGGCATCGTTATGCTGTATAAAAAAACAAGAAAAACAGAGCTACGAGTGTGTTCAGTCAAGTCATGGGCGTGGGGACAAAGACTCACAAGGGAGGTATCTGGTGTCACAGATCTTGGGACAGAAGGGAAAACAAGAGGCCAGTTTATTTTCATGGGGATATTTTGGTCAGTGAAAGAATAGATCTTTCTGCTGCCCTGATCCTGAAATCTGCCAGAGGTACACAGAGTTCTAACCACCCAACATTGTCCCCAACCACCCTATCAAGGAATGTCCCCTCTAGCTTTGATGGATGGAATCCCTCTACAGCCCCTGCAAAGGCTATGCTCCTAAGATGGTCCCAAATCTGTTACCTGAATTTTCTCCAGTTTCACATATTACTTGAGGTTTTAACCTGTGACAAATCCCTCTCTAAAGAAGGGAAATGTGGCCGGGCAGTGGTAGCACACACCTTTAATCCCAGCACTCGGTAGGCAGAGGCAAGTGGATCTCTGTGAGTTCAAGGCCAGCCTGGACTACAGAGTGAGTTCCAGGAAAGGCTCAAAGCTACACAGAGAAACCCTGTCTTGAAAAACCAAAAAAAGAGGTGGGGGAATGTGTTCTCTATCTCACAGCCCAATCTCTTGCTTTCAGGTCTGGCTGGCTTTGCTCGCCTCTGTCCCGGAGACCAATATGAAGTAAGTAACATGTGGGTCAACCTGGTGGCATTGAGGGCTTGAAGGGCTATAGTTTTGTTTTTTGTTGTTGTTGTTGTGGCTGCTACTGTTTTGATACTAGGAACTGAACCCAAGACCTTGTGCATACTAAGCAAGTGCCCTGCTATTGAACTACATCTTCAGTCAATGTTTTACACACACACACACACACACACACACACACACACACACACACACACACACATATATGTTTCATAAAGTTGCTCAGGCTAGCCTTAAACTTGAGATCCTTCTGTCTCAGCTAGGATGTCAGGCACACACTACCAGGCCTGGGTGCAGTTATTTTTGCTTAATTTGTCTTTGAACACTTCGAGCCAGTGAGAAAGTTTGGAGGGTCTCTCAGAGCTCTCACATATGGAACATGGCAGTTCCATGTACCCCATCATTACCATGCAGATGCTACTCTGCTCACCGCCAGTCCCAACCCTTCATCCCTAAGCTCTTCTCTCAACACTGAAAGGACAGTCTTTCACATAAGCACTGGACAATCCTTAACACTTACAAATTTAGCATGGCGGCAGGGAGCTGGTGCTCACACCTTTAATCCCAGCACTGGGGAGGCAGAGGCAGGCAGATCTCTGTGAGGCCAGCCTGGTCTACAGAGTGAATTCTGGGACAGGCTCCAAAGCTATACAAAGAAACCCTTTCTTGAAAAACAAAGAAATAAATCACAAATTTAGTATTGCCTCTTCAGCAAATGCCTTCTGGTAGTCTACAGTCATATTCTCCCAAGTGCCCCAAAATTTTACATTGTAGCAGTTTTTCTTTCTAATCTAAGATCTAATTTAGGATCAAGACTGATTCAGTCTTATGATTGTAAAATAAACACAGCCACCAGGCATGTCCAGCTCATGGCCTGTGGACCGCATGCAGCCAAGAATACAAATATGACCTGACACAAAATCATAAACATCAGACATTAGTAGATATTTTTGTGTGTGTGGAAATTTTTGATAACTCAATTGCACAGTTCTTGAGTGTGAACTTTGTGTATGACAGTATCATCCAACCATGTTCAAAGGTTGGACATGACCAACACCTGATTATAGAGTTTTCTTTGAAAAAAAAAAGTGCTTATAAACATCACGGTAGCTTATACCTGAAGAGACTGTCAGTTTGAGATAGCCTGAGCCTTGCCAGGTGGTGGTGCACACCTTTAATCTCAGCACTCAGGAGGCAGAGGCAGGTGGATCTCTGTGAGTTCTAGACCAGTCTAGTCTACAAAGAGAATTCCAGGATAGCCAGGACTTCATAGAGAAACCCTATCTCAAAAAACCAGAGAGAGAGACAGAGAGCCTGAGACACACAGTAAGACCATATCTCAAAAACAAAACAACCCAAACCTTCATGAGTGGAAAGGCCTTTTGTCTTTTCCTTCTTCAAGAGAGCACATACACAATATACAACTTTGACATCTCCTTGCAAAGCCCTAAGGTCCTTCACGCCAGCCGCCCTCCTCTGCCAGAGAATGGAAGGTCTCAACCTTTAACAGTGTCACCTCCCTCACCTGGAGGAAGAAGTCTTTATGTCTCCCTTCTGGCTGCAAATGGAATTGGAGATGGTTCCTGTCTCTCTAAAGGAGCGAGTGTCAGCAGAGAGCAAGTTCTTAGGGCCGATGTCATGATGCAGGATAGACAAAGAGAAGTTGCACATGCGTGGGCAGACTGACACAGGGCTATGACCTCTTTTTATTTCATTTATTTTATTTATTTTGTTTTGTTTTGTTTTGTTTTTCAAAATAAGGTTTCTCTATGTAATCCTAGCTTTCCTGGAACTCAGTCTGTTGACTAGGCTGGCCTTGAACTCAGAGATCCACCTGTCTCTGCCTCCCAAGTGCTGGGATTACAGGCATAAACCACCAACGCCCAGTATGAGCACTTTTTAAAATACCTATGTAGATTTATTTTTATTTTATGTGTATGAGTGCTTGCTTGCATGTATGTCTGTACACCATGTGTGTGCCTGGTGCCTGCAGAGGTCAGAAGAGGGTATTGGATTCCCTGGAACTGGAATTAAGGTAGTTATAAACCAGGATGTGGGTGCTGGGAACCAAATACCCTCTGCAGGAGCAGCGAGTGCTCTTAGTCACAGAGCCGACTCTCTAGGCGCTGCTATGATCTCTTACTAAAGAAACCTCCATACCCTCGGCTAGAGAAGCAGAATTCACCCCTTGACTAGGCCAGATGTGCCGACAATATGCCTATAACAATAAAGCCCAAGAGTCTGAGGCAGGTGGAGTTCTGTGAGTTTGGGGGCCAGCCTGATCTACTTAGTGAGTTCCAGGCTAACCAGAGCTACATAGTGAGACCTTGTTTCAAGTACATAAACAAATCAATTAAATTAAACCTCCACACTCCTGGGCTCCACTGAGAACCCAGCCTGGGGGTGGGAAGAGGATGAAGGGCCGGTGCCTATTTCCTGGCCCTTGGATCTTGGCGACTGGGAGAGAGAGTGGAGTCTGGTGGAACATGAGGCTGCCTAATATCTTCACCCCAGATTTTCATGAAGTATGGGCGGCAGAGGTGGAAACTGAGGGGCAAAATAGAGGCGAACGGAAAACAGAGCTGGGATGGAGAAGAAACGGTCTTCTTGCCCCTCGTAGTTGGGCTCATTTCCATCAAGGTACATTGTTGTCTTTCCTGGTGTGGGGCCAGTGATCCCTGGGTTGGGTGGGGACCCTCCATCCTCTACACAGGCTTCTGTCTGTGCAAAGCCCCTCATACTTGAACTGCTCTCAAAGACAGGAGACAAAGTAACTGTAACAGGGTGATAGTTTTAAAAATACCCGTCAGATGTATTTCTGAAATAAACAATCAACTGACTACAGAAAAAGGAAAATAATAGACCGTTCCTCCTTGTCTCCTCCCGCCTTCTCGACCAGGTCACAGAACTCAAAGGACTGGCGACTCACATCCTGGTGGGCAGTGTGACCTGTGAGACCAAAGAGTTGTTTGCAGCCCGACCCCAGGTGGTGGCTGTTGACATCAACGACCTTGGTACCATCAAGCTGAACCTGGAAATCACCTGGTAGTAAGTCCCTGTTTTCAAGTGCATCGTGGAAAAGCAGATGCTGATAGCTAAAGCTGCTCGGGACTGGTGTGTGAACCATGGTATCGGCATGGAGCCATGGCCACACCCAAACTCATTTTCTCTTTCTATTTTCTGACAACCTAGTTTGATCCAAACCAGCCCCATTCCCACTGGTCTGAGTTGATGTTGTCACAATGCGAAGCCATCGTCCACCATCCCATGGTGATAGGTGATTGTAACAGCTATGCTGACCTAAGAGTCTACTGTTTTACAGCCCCTTTGATGTGGAGGACACAACCCCATCATCGGGCCCCGGGAACAAGACAGCCGCTCTCCAGAGGAGGATGTCCATGTACAGCCAAGGCACCCCAGAAACACCTACCTTCAAAGACCACTCCTTCTTTGTAAGTTCAGTATGATTTCTGGCATAGAAATGATAAGGCTGGGGAGTTGTGGTAGAGTTTGAAATGTTTCACACTCACAGCAGAGCTTTTCAAGAATAGGGGAGGTGGCTTAGAGTTCAAGTGTTTGCTCTGCTAGCATGAGGACCAGAGTTTGGATCGCCAAAACATACATAAATGCTGGGTGGGTGTGATGGCCCACCTATAATTCCAGCCTGGAAAAGCTGAGATGGGATGTCCAGAGCAGGCTGGCTTGTGAGACTAGCCATATCATAGAGCTCTGGGTTTGATTGAGAGAACTTGCCTTGGAGAATAAGATGAGAAAGTAATCAAGAAAGATTCCTGATATCAACCTTGGGACTCCTCACCCATGCATATAAACATGCACATACACCTATACACACATGCATACCACACACATAAATACATGAAAAGAAGGAAAGTAATTCCTAGAGGTCATGCAAGTTGTGACTAAGGATGTCGTGTGCTGAGACACACTGGCCCTCTGAGTCCAGGGCTGGCTTACTCTGCCTGTCTCTCCCTCACTCTACTTCACCTTTGGCTGGGAAATGGCATGTAGGTTTTCCAGGCATTCTTTGGTGTTAATCTTTTCAAGTGTATATGAATGACTCCTGCTTGACTTCATCAAGCCCTGCTAACTACAGAGGGAAACCCGTTAACCTGCTTCTTCCCACTAACTTCCCCATCTTGCCCTGATTTCTGAAGAGATGGTTGCGGCTGTCTGTCTTGAGTGCCTTGCGAGACACTTTCTTTGCCACGCTGCACCACAACCACTCTGTCGGAGACCTGCCTTCCCTCAGCCTGAACCCCAAGGCCCTGCTAGAATTCTATGTGAGTGTGGGCTGCCTGGAGTGCTGTGCTTGACTTCAGGAGGCCTGTGCATGCAGCCCAGCATGACTCTTGTGTCTTGCTTGCTTGGTGATGGTAACTGTCCTGTCCTTGGGGTGGGAAGCATGGTCATGCATGCAACTTTGTTACCCTCCTTTTCCAACAATTCCTGGTTTTATGATGTGATTTTTCTTCATGGTAACAAGACTTTCACTTTTACAAACAATAGTATTGGGCTGGGGATGTAGCTCAGTTGGTAGAGTGCTTGAGTCCTGGATTCTAAACTCAGTACCACATGACCAGATGTGGTGGTACACCTATAATCCCATCACTCAGAAAAGAGAAGCAAGGGGGTTAGAAGTTGAGCACCAGGCTGAGTTCCTATGAGGGTGGAGACAAATCGTTATTTCCAGAGGTAACTGGTTTACCACAAGCATCAGACTTCCAAAAGTCGACACTCAAGGACTCAGTAGGGTTTAAGCCAACTTCGTCATAGCTACTTCTATTTAGCTATCTGTCTTCATTTGTTACAGTATTTGTTCATTCTGTCCTAGTAAAAGAAACCCTAGAATTCATAGAAACATAATAGGTAACCTATTTTCATGAGTTATATATTATTTTTTAAGAGAATACATGGACAGGTACACATACATACGAGAAATGTTTTGCTCTTTGTTTGAAGAATAAATGTCACCTTTAATTATCCTGAAAGGAGATTAAAGGACTTCTAGCTAGTAATAATAACAACAGCAATAATTATATCTCTTTCATTGAACTAAAAATGAAGAACAACATAAATGCTCATAGAAATTCAGAGTAAAATAGGAAGACCATATGGGAAATGTATAAAAGTAATACCAGGGCTGGAGAGATGGCTCAGAGGTTAAGAGCACTGACTGCTCTTCCAGACAGAGGTCCTGAGTTCAATTCCCAGCAACCACATGGTGGCTCACAACCATCTGTAACGAGATCTGGTGCCCTCTTCTGGCCTGCAGTCATACATGCTGTATACATAATAAATAAATAAATCTTAAAAAAAAAAAAAAAAAGTAATACCAAAAGCCAGGCAGGAAGAGTTTATTTGTACCCACAGTTTAAGGGGCATATGGTGGAGAAGGTACAGTGGCAGGCATATGATCTAGCTGACCAAATTGTGTTAGCCGTCAAGAGAGAGATGAACATTGGTGCTCAACTCACTGTCTCCTTTTATTCAGTCTGAAACCCTGTCCTATGGAATGCTGCCGCCCACATTCAGGGAGTGGGGTGGGGGGTGTCTTCCCGACTCAATTAAACCTTTCTAGAAACACTCTCATAGTCACACACCCAAAGGTGTGTTTCCACAGTGATTCTAATTTACTCAAGTTGACAATGAAGATCAGCCATTGTGGGAGAGTTGGTAGAAAGTGAACAGCATAATTTAAGCAAGGTTAGAAACACTGGATCACTTCCTATAGCATTTGGGGAAATACAAAGGTCCTGGGGCAGCCATTTGCAACTGTTCACAGCCTACCACACTGTCTAGACCATTTCTCCCTCTCCACTCTGCCCCTTCTGCATGTTCCACGGCTCTTCAAATGTCCCGCATTCTCTCCAGAACTCATGTCTGTCTCTTTCTCCTGTCTTCTGCCTCATCAGTCTCTATGGCTGGGTTCTAGAACCATCTTTTCCCCTGGCTAGGACTTTGAACTCATGACATACTTCGAAAAGCATCTTTTGTCAACCAAGGTAAAATCAATCTAGTCAAGAGCTAAGAAGGAATTCTGTGTCCCTGTCTATGAGGACCATAACCCCTGGAGACCAGCTTGCAATGTGTAAGGAGACGGTAGCTGTTTGTAAATTAAGCAACAAGAACGGTTACAACTGTGTGCCTCAAGAACTGTGATTGGTGCATGAGAGCCAAACTGTTTTGAGGGGGCGAGCAGTCTTGGGAAGCAAGGGGAATGGTTTTGCAGTTACACAGGCTAGTGTACTTCCTTCAGAGACGTGTGGGTAGTTTGCAAGGTCCTGAAGTAGACGGTATATGTGGAGAGTTTGGCTGTATGCAAATGCTCCTGCCACTTCTAGAGCCCCGAGGCCACAGTACTCCACTTTGATTTCCTTTCTGTGTGGTGCCTATTGGTAGGTGTTTGTCCTTCATGAATCATAAGTCCCTATGAACTTAGGACAACTCAGTACTTGATGCTTAATAAGTGCACATTGCCCACAGCTACTCAGCCCTGTGCTATAGCCAGCGGCTCCACCTCTGATGCAGCCAAGGGGTGTGTACACAGAAGTTCAGGAGAGGCCTTCTTGAAGAACACGAGCCTTGAGTGAAGAGCCTTAGGGGTTTTTGGAGAAGGCCCAGCAGTTAGGACTTGGATCCTACACCTATCTCTTCCCCAAGCTTTCCCTTTTATCTTTACTAGAGGTGGAAAGGTGTAGCAGACTGTGAGTGCAGAGGGGGCATCTCAGATTAGCACACAGGAGCCTCTGAGGGCTCAGAGGAGGACAGCCTCTCTCCTGCTTGTGTTAGCTCACTCATTATCACTGTTCACTGGGATCATTCCTAGCATGACTGTGACAATTCTTGATTGTATATATAATTAAAATAAACAGCTGGGCGGTGGTGGTGCACGCCTTTAATCCCAGCACTCGGGAGGCAGAGGCAGGCAGATAGATCTCTGTGAGTTCGAGGCCAGCCTGGTCTCCAAAGCAAGATCAGGCAAAGCGCAAAGCTACACAGAGAAACCCTGTCTCGAAAAACCAAAAAATAAAATAAATAGATAGATAGATAGATAGATAGATAAGTAGATAAATAAATAAACATACATTAGCTTGACACTTACTTACTAAACTCAAGCTATCCTTGAGTTTCTACAGGGAATTGATACTAGGACCCCATCAGATACCCAAATCCACAGAGGCTCAAGCCCCTTACATCAAATGGCATAGCGATCACACAGACCCTCCGTACACCCCCTTGTACTTCCGATCATCTCCTTCTGAGCTAACATATGACTCCGAATACAGTGTAACCGATGGGGAAATAGTTACCCTGCTGTAGTGAGTAATGGCAAGGAAAGGTTCATACCTGTTCCAAATATTTCTCATCTGCAGTTGCTGGACTCTGCAGGTTTAGAGTCGGTGGGTACAGAGGGGAATAGCTGTTCTTTAAAGCCCATCTGAAGGACCAATGAGGTGTTCAGTGGGCAAAAGTGTTCGCCACACAAGCCTGACAAGATCAGTCACTGGTGACATGAGAGAACTAACTCCATGAGGTTGTCTCTTAACCTCCACGCATGTACCTTGACACACACACTCATGCCAATTATGAATAAACAACTTTTCAGTCTAATTTGGGAGCCAGGGATTCCGTGGATAGTGACTTTGCCATGAAGGCATGAGGAACTGGGTTCGGATATCCAGAACTCACAGAAAGCTGGGTATGGTGGCACAGACGTCTGTCATCCCAGTGCTTCTACGGTGAGATGGGAGGTGGGAGCAGGGCACCCGGGAGAAGCTCACAGGGCAGCTACCCCGCCACACTCAGTGGTGAGCTCAGACCCTGTTTCAAACAAAGCAGAAGATGAGGACCAGTACCCTACGTAACCTGATCTCAATACGCATGCTCATGCTCACATATACATACGCGCGCACGCACACAAAATACAATAAAATAAATATTAAAAATCCAACCTGGAATGTAAGAAAAGAAACCCATTTCTAAGATATTCTCACTCAAATATCTAGTGAGCCTTTTTTCTGCAGGCAACATACCTATGAACACAGGCCAACACAAAATTACAAACTTAGTTAAGGCGCTATGAGATTTTTTCTTTTTTGTAATTTTTAACACTCAGCTGTGGCATTCTTGGCATGAATTTTGTAAATTTTGTAAAAGACGATGTCATATCGTGATGTCAAAAGTTTGGACACACCAGCCTGAGGGAAGACAGTGTGAGGATGCTGACTTTGAACCTGCCCTGCTGGCAGAAGCCAGCTGTCTTCTCTGGAAATCTCTTCCTGTGTGAGGACCAAACCCAGGGCCTCACACATGCTGGGCCGACCTTCTACCTAGTGAGCTGCAGCCCCAGCTCTGTTGGCTGGTGATCTCTGACCTCTCTTCAGAGCTTCCTGAAGCCTGAAGCAGAGCATGCTTGACAGGGACCAGTTTCCAGAGACTCCAAGAGCCCCAGGGTTTGCCTTCTGAGAAACAGATGCCCCACCCAGTAGTCTTTTGTTTGTACAGAAGCTAAACAACAAATGTATTTCCAAAGTTTGGAATTTGTGGGTAGATATTTTTCAAAACACAATTGTTGAGAATTGAAGCAGAACAAATACCTCTGGAGTAAAAGAACATGGGAGTGCAAAGTCTTTTAAGACACACACCCACATCCACACCCACACATACACTGCCTTCACATCAAAAATAATCAATAAAAACATGGCTAGTGCTATTCATAATGATGGCTACCAAGCACTGAGATCCTGGAATTTATAAAACCAAGCAACATCCCACTCGCCCTCAAAGTGCATGTAAAAAATGTCAAACCTAAGAACAGCACGTGAACTTTCACCTGGATCCAACAATGGAAGCAGTTTTTAATGGTGTGTTTTCCTTTGCCTGCATACACACACATATCAAATAAGTGGTTAATATTAAAGAGTTTTCGTCTTAACGCCTCCTCTCTTGTCTGGAGATGCATGGTGCCAAATGTATCATGTCTTATCTTTCTCCACAGTCAAATCTGCCAGATGACATCTTCGAAAGTGGGAAGGCAGCAGAGGAGAAAAGGCCACTGTCCCTCAGCTTTAGTGACCTGCAGGATGGAGACTGTGTCTTCACCTCCAGCTCAGCTACCTCACCCTCCAGCTCACACTCAGCCCATCCAGAGATCACCGTCACCCCCGCTGAGCTCACCCGTGGTAGCCTGTCCTCACAGAATGGGGGCACGGAGGATAGCAGCTCGGCATCTTCCAGGAATTCCCTGGGGGAGGACCAGGAGCCGAAGTCCCACGACAAGAGAGATGTGGTAGAGCTCAGGAAGTCCGGTGTGGCTGCAGAGTCCCGGGCAGAGAGCCTGTTCCTGGAGAATAGTGTTGCCGAGGCTCTCCTGCAGGAGTCAGATGAGGCCTCTGAGCTCAAGCCCGTGGAGCTGGACACTTTTGAAGGAAACATCACAAAGCAACTAGTGAAGAGGCTCACCTCGGCAGAGGGGCCCATCCCCACGGAGAAGCTTGTCTTTGAAGGCTCTGTCGGTAGCGAGTCTGAGGCTGGCCGGTCCTTTCTCGACGGCAGCCTGGAAGATGCCTTCCATGGACTCTTCCTGGCATTAGACCCACACAAGGAGCAGTACAAAGAGTTCCGGGATCTGAACCAAGAAGTCACGCACTTGGATGATGTTCTCAAAGTAAGTGCCTCCCTGGAAAGTCTGATTCGGTTTGGGGAAAGGCATCCTAAACCAATGCTGTATTTACACTAGCCGGTCTTGTCCTGTCACGGGACCCATGTGTAACTGCTACCTAAGTGAAGGTGGTTTTTGTTTTTTTTCAATTCTACTCACACCTATCCATTTTAATTTTCCTGAGAACAAATCAGCTTAGCTAAATTGATTAGGAATTGGGTTAAACCCTCTAAAGAAGGTCTAGGAATAGAGAGATGGCTAAGATCAAGTGGCCTGGACCAACAAGTCATTCTTTAGGGTCAGGTTCCAGAAAGGAAGGACCTGGGGGCGATAAAATAAAGAAGACAGGAGAAGTTAGGGTCAGGAGCTCTTGTTCCAAGCAATTTTATTAAGAGGTACAGCATTTTATATAAAATTTTCAGTGAAAAAAAATGGGACAGAGTCATCAGAAAGCTATAATACACTGAGATGAAGTCGGCAGGAAGCTATTCAACAATGTTACATACAGGATATCTCAAGTATATCACAGACTGAGCACACAGTAGCCTCAGGACTGATCACCATAGCCCTTTAGTAGGGAAGTGTTGGGTTCTAAGGATCTGAAGTCACAGTTCCCCCAAGGCCCAGGTCCCAGGCCATCACTGGCCATGTCAAGCACATTCCTCATTTTAAACAGAGAACTATATTTCTTCTCCATACATCAGGGCCTCAGAGAAAGCCTTGGATCAGCCTGGCCCCCAACAGCAAAGAGTTTGCCTTGAAAGCAGGGGTCCTGAGTTCCATCCCCAAAACCCACATAGAAAAAGCTGAGTACACCTTGAAATCCCAACAATCTCAGAAGCAGGTGGACCCCTGCAGTTTGCCAGCCAGCCAGTCTACTCAGTGAGTTCCATGGCAGAGACCCTGACTCAAAACAAGATGGCACTCAAAAACAGCGCTAGAGGCTGACCTCTGGTCTACCTGTGCACACCCTCATGCATATGTACACACATGCCCCACTGCCTCCACACGCATATCAAATCTAAATGTGAACCACTGGTGGTGTTCATCATTCTCCCAAACATGCTACCAGTTAGGGCCTTTCCAGGGGTACCAGGGAAGCTGGGGAAGTTAGCCCCAAGGTATGGAACCATCCTCTCTTCTCACAGTGCCATTTGCTGAGGGTAGTCCCACCTGAACTTGACCCAAATCAGCAAGCCAAGATCTCAAAGGAATCAGTAACAGTTCACCTTTGTTCATATACTAGAAGCCAGAGAACCACAAATTCCAACAAAGACACTTTCATCCATCCCTGGTGCTCAAACAGGGTCAAGGTGTGAAGGCGGGAGTGAGTGAGTGATATGTTCCTCAGACAGGATATCTTAGTGATGATGTCATCACAGCTGTATGCGAATGACTCTGTGCCTGACGTGCGGGGGAGAATTCTTTCTCAATGCAGCATAGGAAGGCAAGACTACATGGCCACTTGTTGAGCTTTTGTTCCCCTGCTCTGGTTATATGGTCACATAGGATTCCTCAAGTAAATAAACTTGGAATTCACTGCAGCAAGCTGAAAGCCAGCCCATAGGAGGCCCCTGTCCCTCTGTAAGATGGTTTCATGTGGCCTTTGCAATGACATCAGGAGCTACAGTCTTAAGACTGTATCTTTCTTTCCATTTGCTCATACTGACCTACCTCCAGACAAGATTTGTGCCTGGGGCAGATGGTAATTTAGGCCTCTGACACTCCAGGTCCTCTGGTTTCACTACAGCTCCATTATAGAACCTCTGAGAAGCAGGGAAGGACACGTAGAATCTGCTCTCTGTAGGACACATCTCAAAAATATGCTCAGAGCTCAAGCGTGGAGGACACCTGGGTGGTACTCCACCTTGCCTCCCATCTGCATGATTGACCAACTTTGCCTCGTAAACAAGAGGTGCTCACTGCAAAGAGCTGAGGCACACACTGGCCCCACTAAAGAAGGTGCCTTGAAGAAAGACAGTGATAGGGTTTGTTCTTCAGTGAGAAGGGTAAGGGTCCAACAGCCTGTCTAAGGCACCGATTAGGCTCAGCTCATCAGGATACACTGGGCTCATTATCTGTCCGTCTTCTAAAACCTTGGTGATCTCAGAATCCTTTCTGGCTCAGCCTGCTCTTGTCCAGTATTGTCCCAATATTGTCTAGTGAAACCCTCACCCACTTGTCTTTTTGCTGTGACAATGTTTGAAGCCATCATCTTGCTACGCAGATGGCTGGCTTAGGAAAGAAGTCTCGAAAGACAGGCCAAGTCCACAGCAGTTCCGCTTTTCTCCCTGAGATCAACAGCATCATTGGGAGCATAGGTGTGGGGCGAGTGGCTTCCGCAGGACAAAGCTCTCTCTTTTTCTTCCTCCTTCACATTCCTAGGATGCTAAACATCTTGAGGATCAGAGACTCAATGATGCTGCTTCCCGGACGGAGATCACTGAGGGTGAATGAGACAACCGTGACTTAAAAGACTGAAAGACATTTCCCATGTGCTTCTGTGCCACCCCAAGTGTCTGGGACAGATTCCCGAAAGGCCCTTCCTACCTTGTGCTAAGAATCAGCAAGGGGATCCTCCTAGCCGGACAGAGGACATTTAGTGGATCTTCTTTGCAGGGCTTGTCCTGGTCAACCCACCTCAAGTCCTCTTGAATTTGTGGATATGCTTCTCTGTCTCCAGGCCTAGCCACTGGCATTGCCAGCCAGCTGTGCTTCCAGTTACACCCTGCAACCTGCTGTAGAAGGAACTTGTCCCCACAATCCCAGGGCCTGGCCAGAGGGGTAATGGGACTTTGTTCCTTTCAAGGCAGATGTCTAGGGAAATCAGGGTTATTTTCCCATCATGCTCAAGTCACTCATTTGTTCCTCTTTGTGCTCAGTGCTCAAGAAAAAAGCATCTTTGAATGGAACATGGCAGTTTTCCATGTTTTCTTCCTAGTCAGCCTGGGGCAGGTGTATTTAAGCAGTTTCCTGTTCTGGGATTTGTTTTGTCAATTCCTTACAGCATACTTTAGACACAGAGCTCCAGGCATGGCAGTCTATAGACACTGTACTCGGCAGCAAAGGCCAGTTCTGGTTAACAGTCAGCAATGACTCAGTGGCTTTTAAAATTTGTCTGCTGGATTGATTTAAAAATAAAATGCTTTTGAGACAGCCTCACTATATTTAGGATGGTCTTGAATGCCTGAGCTCAAATGGTGCTCTCAGCTCAGCCTCCTGAGTGCCTGGGGCTGCAGGTAAATGCTGTGGTGCCCAGCTTGCTCATTCTGTTTTATTTGGTCATGAACACTACACCAAAGGAATACATCACTTCTGTTTCCCAAGATTTTCAGGTCGTCATTTTTTAAAGTTGTGATTGTAGTAATAATAATAAACATAGGTAGATTCTGCCAATTACCCAGTGACCCCCAGTGACCCCGTGACCCCCAGTGACCCTGTGACCCCCAGTGGCTGACTTATTCTTCCTGCGTACTTCTCTCTGGATTCTTTTAGACCAAATCACAACTGTTGTGCCATTTTTCTCTGTGGTTGTATTTCTTTTTCTCAAGATGAAGATTTTAAATGCCAACCAAAAATAAAGGCTTGGAAAACTGTGAGAAAGTGTCACGTTTCCCATGGCTGCCCTGAGTCCTGCTGGTCCCGTGGTGTGTTGATGGTCTCCTTGGTACCTTCTGCCTTTGCAGTGTAAGCCAGCAGGCGGCCGCAGCAGGTCCTCCAGCCTAAGTCTGACGGTTGAGAGTGCGTTAGAAAGCTTTGATTTCCTTAACACCTCTGACTTTGATGAAGAGGAAGAGGACGGGGATGAGGCCTGCCACGTCGGAGGAGGAGCAGACTCCGTGTTTTCAGACACTGAGACTGAGAAAACTGGGTGAGTGTGGAGACCACCTGCACTTACGTTTCTCACATCACAGCTGATACAGTCACCCTCCATTACTGTCAGGGGCAAGCTGGTACACAGCTCCAGGATGACACAATCCTTGCTGTCATGTCCAACCTTACAGGCCACATGCAGCCACATGTGGCCCAGGACGGCATGAGTGCAGCCCAACACAAAGAACATAAACTTACTGAAGACATGGCATTGTTATGTGACTTTTGCTAATATCTAGATTGCATGGTTCTTGAGCATGGACTTTTGTAGATGACAATGTTATGCCAAAATGTCAAAAAATTGGGCTCACCTGTGGGATGACTTGACATTCGGTTCCTTTTGATTGTCGAGTACAGCTTCTAAATGTTGCTGATCGATTGGAGGTTGCATAGGGAACACAAGTCCCTTTTATTTCTTAGAAGTATCTGTGTGGGTTTGTGTACAAGGGCAAGTGTCGTGTAGAATGACCACATGTAGGACATTCTAAATTAGCCAAACCAGGCGGCACCAAACTTGGACCCACCATCCTGCTACGGTGCCTCATGCTTCCAAAGCCTTTGATTTGTGAGCTGTTTTCTCAGGGCCCTTCTCTCTTTCCTTCAGCTCCATCTCCACATGAGGTAGAAATCACTGGTGTGCCTCCCAAAGCCAGGCTTAAGTTCCCCTGGAATGCAAAGGCTTGGCACTCCATTAGAACTGTGACCCTCCAGGTAGAAAACGTGTCACCTTCTGCACTAGGTGTCCTCTCAGCCAAGCCAGGACCCGGGCCCACTGTGTGATTCAAATGAAGCAAGGGAAATCAATGGCCAGTATTCACCTGCTAGGAAAGAGTCCGCCGCCATGTAACAATAGGAAGGGGTGGTCTCCTCTGGCTTTACCTTTGGTACAACAGAGGATGTAAGTAGGTTTTCAAATTACAGCAAATATGGCTGTCCAACCTTATATGTCAGTGAAGTGCTATTATTTTTGGTTTCTATTGTTGCTGAGAGGTTTCCTTTTCCAAAATAAGACCAAGTTTATAGATAGGTGATAGATAGATAGATAGGTAGATAGATAGATAGATAGGTAGATAGATAGATAGATAGATAGATAGATAGATAGATAGATAGATAGATAGATGGATAGATGAGAACAAAAACTTATTCCTTGAGCAAACTGGGAATAAAAGGAAATAAAATGTAGAAAATGTGGTATTTAATTTATAGTTCTTCATGCTGCATTGAAATTTATTTGGCTTGGCTGAATTTGCAAAATATTTCTTCACTTAAACTTTTCTATATACCTGTTAGCTTTTGCTGTTGTATATAAAGATCAGGTAAAGCTCTAAACTGCAACATTTTAACAAATATATCACCTCTTTCATACATTCTACAGAACACTGATTTTAAATCCATCTAATCAAATTGGTCTTACTGTTACTGTATGTTATCAGAAGCAATAGGGAGAGGGGTGTGTGTGTGTGTGTGTGTATGTGTGTGTGTGTGTGTGTGAAAGAGAGAGACAGAGACAGAGAGATAGAGAGACAGAGCACACCCATTAGAGTGCATGCTTGTACATGTATGTGCACATATGTATGAAAGTGTGTATGTATATATAGACTGTGTGTGCCTGTATAGTGTGTGCATTGAGAGTGTTTGTGCATGTACATGCTCAAGTGTGTGTGTGAATTGTGTATATGTTTCAAATATGTGTTGGCTGCCATTACGCAAGCTGAGCATGGTTCTTATGTGAAAAATGTGCACAGAGGCAAGCATTCAAAGCTCCTAAGTTTTCTGTGCGGTTTGTTGCCATTGTGGACACTGCAGAGTGTGAGGCGAAAAGCCAAAATCTCTGCCACTGTGTACCTGTGTGCACCAGGCACTCTCATCAGCATCCTTGCTACTCAAGCCTTCCATGTATGAAATGACACAATCACTCCTCCCACCTGAACATATAAAAAAATAAAATTGGGGGACAGAGGAGGGCACAGAGAAAGGGAATGAATGAAAACAAAGTATAATGACACACAGATATGGAGATGCCATGGTGATCCCATTTTTTATATGCTAATCTAAAGAAATTAAATTCAAAAAAAGCAGAAAAATATTTCAAAACATTGTTAGGCCAAAATATATAAATAATTTAAATGCTAAATTTTGACACAATTCTGAAAAGGATGGTTAGCTATTATAAAGTTTCTGGGTCTTTCTGGGGCTCCCATGGTGCCTACCAAAACTTCAGCAGACACCAGCAAGATATCTCTCAGTGCGTAAAGTGCTTGCTGTATGAGCTTGGCAACCTGAGTTGGCTCCCCGGCACCCACGTGTAGATGGACAGATCCAGCTGGACAAATTGTCCTCTGACCTCCAAGTGCACACCAGAGCACATGCACCCCTCTCTCATAAACACAAAATGATAATCAGTCATTTTTTTTTTCAGCAGAATTCGTTGATAGAAGAGGCATACTAAATGATTCTAAAGTATAAAAATAGTTCCGGGGCTGGAGAGATGGCTCAGACGTTAAGAGCACTGGCTGCTCTTCCAAAGGTTCTGAGTTCAATTCCCAGCAACCACATGGTGGCTCACAACCATCTATAATGAAATCTGGTACCCTCTTCTGACCTGCAGGCACACATGCAGGCAGAACATTGTATACATAATAAATAAATAAATCTTTTTAAAAAAAATAGTACCTTTCCCCCTAAATTTTGTTTTTACTATTTTTTTTTCAAATGGGGAATGTTCTATTCTTTTGAATATTAGAACATATTATAAATTACAATGTCTACAACATTATCATCATGATATTTTAAAGTAAACATTGAATACATTGAAAAGACAGATAAAGGATGGTAGTTTCATCCCTTCAGCCAAGATGGATTGTTTCAACAGCATTCAAAATAGTCACTTTCAGGACTATTGTCCTCTATTATAACTCGTGTCCATCACCTGCATCCAGTCCTTCCTTGTCCCCTAATATTTAGCCTTTCTTCTTCTCTTTTCTGCATGTCATGCTACATTCACATGTGTATTTGTTTATATTTATGTATATGTTGTTGGCTAGGTCCTGCATATGAGGAAGAACATGTGGTTTATTTTCTTTCTGAGATTGTATGAACTTGCTTAGTATTATACACCCTAAGTCCATTCATTTTTCACTGCAAATTTTGTGATTATATTTTTCTTTAGAGCTGAATAGTATATATACCAAATTTATACATATATCAAATATATATATATATATATGTATATTATACATACACACACACACACACACACACACACACGTATACCAAATTTTTATTACCTATTCATCTATTGATAAACAACTAGGTAGATTCCAATTCTTGCTATAGCAAATAAAAAAGCAGGTGTTTCTTTTTCTAACTCTTGTTGTTTTTCAGTTTGGGTGGGGGATAAATGAATAAAAATATATTCAATAGTAAAAATATATTCAAGAGTGTAAAGTATAAAACTTCACAGCTTCAGAATGTCTATTCTAACTGCATAGAAGTACAGTTGGTTGTTTTGATCTTTTTATCCTTTGGAGGGCTCACGGCACAGCTCCCAAATAAATCACACATGGAGGCTTATTCTTAATTATAAATACCTGGCCTTAGCTTGGCTTGTTTCTTACCAGCTTTTCTTAACTTTAAATTATCCTGTCTACCTTTTGTCTCTGGGATTTTTCCTTTTCTTACTTCTGTATATCTTACTTTTACTCTTACTCTGTGGCTGGCTGTGTGGCTGGCTGGCTGGCCCCTAGCATCCTCCTCTCCTTGTTCTCTTGTTCTTTCTTTTTCTCCTCCCAGATTTCTCCTTCTATATATTCTCTCTGCCTGCCAGCCCTGCCAATCCTTTGGCTGTTCAGTTCTTTATTAGACCATCAGGTGTTTTAGACAGGCACAGTAACACAGCTTAACAGAGTTAAATGAATGCAATATAAAAGAATGCAACACATGTTTGCATCATTAGACAAATGTTCCACAGCATAAATGTAGTTGGAGAGCTTCTCTCCAGGTGCCATCAAGCCCTGTCTGTCCAACAACCCATTTATAAAATAAACATACAGACATTTATATTATTTAAACTGCTTGACTATTAGCTCAAGCCTATCATTGTCTAGCTCTTACTCTTATATTTAGCCCATTTCTATAAATCTATACTTTGCCACATGGCTCGTGGCTTACCAGTACCTTACATCTTTCTTGTCATGGCAGCAGCTGGCAGTGTCTCCCCCCAGCCTTCCTGTTCCCAGCCTCCTCCTCTTCCTTGTCCCACCTACCCTATCCTTCCTGCCTGGCTACTGGCCAATCAACACTTTATTTATACAGAGCAATATCCACAACACATAAACAAAAGTAACACATCTTAATATTCTACAACAAAGAAGTTCATTGAGATTCATAGACTTTGGATCTGGTTAATTTTGATGTATAACAGTTTTGATTTATAAGGATTCTTACAATGAAGGTTATGTTCTTAAAAATCATTTTTAAAAAGAAAGTTCTATATATTCATATAATAAAATATCAAATAACAGATAAATATAAGACTTATTTGTAAACTTAAAAACCATAAAATATGGCCAGCCATGGTGGTGCATGCCTTTAATCCCAACACTCAGGAGGCAAAGGGAGGTGAGTTTGAGGCTAGCCTGGTCTACAGAATGAGATCCAAGACAGCCAGGACTACACAAGGAAACCTTTTCTTGAAAAACCAAAAATAAAGAAATAAAAATAAAACCCATAAAACAAAACAAAATATACATCCACTGAAAACTGCCATAGTGAAATCCACCTGTAATCCCAGCACTTAGGAGGTAGAGACTGGAAATCAGGAACGCAAGGCCAGCATCAGCTGGCAAGTCAGGGCTATGTGAGACCATGTCTCAAAAAGAGAAGGGAAGGAAGAAAATTAGATAACACACGAAATCAAACTTCTTAATATGTGTCCATGATGATATAACCTCAGACAGTGTGAGTGGGGTTTAAAGAGAGCCTGAGAAACAGGACTGAGCCGAGATCTAAATAGCCAGACTCCCCTTCTAGAGCTGACTGTTCACAGCACTGTGTCTGCCCGTGGCAGCTTTTCTGTCTTCTTCTCTTCAAGTGGCAATTGGCATGAGGCCAGGTCAAGGCCTGCGAGATCACCCTTTAATGGAATCACTCACAGGAAACCACAAACACGGGACTGTTGAATCCCAGAGAAGCTGGCAGATCCCCAGTCCACAGAGTGGGCAAGTGAGGCGCATGCAGGATGAGGGCATGGTTCAAAGACTTCCCAGGGAAACTGCTTTACAGAGAGCTCACTGTGCTCAGAAAGCAAACGGCAGCCTACGTGTGCATGGTCTTTGGATACCTAGCGAAAGGCAACGTGGCTGAAATGAATTGTTCTCGAACAGTATCTCTGCTTTTGAGAGCAAACCAGGGAAGGACAGTGATAAGAATTGGAACCCTGGTTGCTGGGTTCCCCCACGGCTGATGCAATAAACCAAATTAATAAATCCAGATTTAATAAACAGGGCAATGCAAAGCACAGCACTCCCGCGTCAGGAAGGCAGGAGGCAGAACCTGAGAGCACATAGGGCAGATCTGTGGTAGGATTTTAAACAGCCGGTAGGCGTGGTCCCGGGCATCTCGGGGGGAGGAGCCACAGATGGGGAGGTTTCTGGAATGGGGTGAGAGAGAGAGGTAGGGCTTCCTCCACCTAACCATGCCAGACTCTTTGAGTATATGGACGCCAGGGGGTCAGAGAGACGATTTCATTGCGTACCTTGTAAACTTGGCCTGCGTTTTGTGCACAGAAAGAAAGAGCTGTGTTTCACCCACTTTCCTGCTTCACAGTTACAGGTCAGTTCACCCGGAAGCCAGGGGCCACCTTAGCGAAGCTCTGACTGAAGACACAGGAGTAGGGACCAGTGTGGCAGGGAGCCCGCTCCCACTGACCACGGGAAACGAGAGTCTGGATCTCACCATTGTCAAGCATCTACAGTACTGCACCCAGCTCGTTCAGGTAGGATGCATGGCGTGTGGGAGATGGGGGTGCTAACATACCAGGAAGGTATACATGGTATATGTTTTAGCTTTGCCAAAGAAATGAGAGTCCAGAGGTTAGAGAATGTCAGTTTTAATTTGAAGCAAGTCAAAAACTTGACAGACATGTCCACCTTTTTTTTTTTTTTCCCAAGACAGGGTTTCACTGTGTAAACAGCCTTGGCTGTCCTAGAATTAGCTCTGTAGACCAGACTGGCCTTGAACTCACGGAGATCCACCTGCCTCTTCTTCCCGAGTGCTGGGATTAAAGGTGTGCGCCACCACCATCCTCGTTCACCCTTTCTTAAGCCTGGGTTTTCAATTTTCAGTGAAGCCTAGATCTGAAGACTATAGTGGGTACCAGGCAGAATATGGTCAATGCTCTCATCGGAAAGGAGAGGGATTGGACAAAGGGAGACAAAGGTGCCATCTACAGGCAGGGTTGGAAAACAGTGTTAACCAGATATTAATGTGATGTCGAGTTCACTTCCTACCACATGTAGCACTAAGAAGCAGGTCATGTTTCCGCAAATAGCAAATGAGAAAGTTTCTTTTTCTTTAAAACGGTATCATGCAAGCCAGGCTGTCTTCAAACCCGCTACATAGCTGAGGCTAGTCTTGAACTCCTGGTCAACCTGCCTCCAGCTCCCAAGTCTGGGATTGCAGGCTGACTCAGACTAGTAATTCTTATGAGCAGTGGGAAGGAGCGTTCCTCCGGGTCATCTCACCACTTAGCTCTCACGCTGGAACACCACAAGGAACACCACAAGGAACACCACAAGGCCTTCTTCCTTCTCATTCTCCATTTCAAAAGAAACTGAAATGTTTACACCTGAGGTACTACAGTCCCAAAGCAAATGATTTGAAGGTCTTTTGAAGCAGGAAGGCTGTCAGCTGTCCTGAACAGGACACTTTCCCAGAGGCCTGGATTGAAATGCTTCCTCCTGGCCTGGCTGTTTTGCTTCTCACTGCCTTGATCTTCTCCCAGATTGCTTGGGTGTGTGTGGAACAGGATAAGAACACAGAAACAATTGTAATCACAGCTTTACAGAAATCAACCACTCAGGCCGCAGAAGGAAGAGGATCCCTGAGCCAGCCAAAACCAAGTGGCAAGGAGCAGAGTGAGGGAAGGCCAGGAGCTGGGAGGTGCCAGTCACACATTTATGTGAAATATAGAAGAATATGATTTCCCACCATGAATAAAGACACTACCTGAGCATAGAGGCGCATGCCTATAATCCCAGCACTGTAGGGAGATACATGCAGGAGGATCAAAAGATCAGAGTTCAAAACAAGCCTGGGCTATATAGCAAGACACTGCCTCCAAGAAAAGAACCGCCTGATGAGGCAACTGAAACACAGAGGTGATGCCTGCATGTGCCAGGGGAAGTGGGCTGCCTGTCCAAAGCCTGGCGTCTGGCAGACCTGCGCTCTGTTTGAAGATCTGTTGAGTGTAGCGGCTCTAGCTGTGACATCGACAGCCAGCCTCACAGAGGTCGTGTTTTCCCTGCTGAGTAAATGTGGATAAATTGAACTAGATAGGATGCTCAGGCCTACAATCCCAGCACTTGGGAGGCTGAGACAGGAGGACTGCTGCAAGTTTGAGGATAGCCTGGACTACAGAGTCAGACCCTGTCTTAAAAAAACAAAAAAACAAAAAAAAGGATTTATGTTTCTTTCTAGCTACTCACTATTCACCCGCTGCCTCTATTTACCTGACTAAGATTCTTCCGGGTCTCTAATTATCTTCTCTGACTCCGATAATGTGCCAGGCAATCCACCAGCCAGCCTTTGAGAAGCGAAGTGCTCTGTGAAACCTAAAAGAGGCCCCTTCCACAGAAGGGTAACATTTTTCTCCCAAAAGGTCGACTGGCACACAGCAGTCAGGGCACTGTCCTCTCTGGCAGGCCATGAGGGACAGTCCACGTCTCTTGTGGAGCAGATCTGTGCTAGAGAAGCAGTGGAGTTCATGTTGCACAGGCGGAACACAAATGTACAAGTCATAATATACAGGCAGAGCAGGTTGTACTTAGGAATATATATGCATACACATACATGTATGTAACCATTGATGAAAAAAGAGTCATGAATTCGAGAGAACAGAGGGGTAAATTGGAGAGTTTGGAAAGAGAAAAGGTAAGGGGAAATAATGTAATTATAACCTCAAAAGGAAAAAAAAGACATGGGCTGAAGGAACGAGAATTGGAAACCCCATTTCTCATGTGCTATCATTTCAGAATCAGAGTTTCCTTACCACTTGGTGTATGATGGGGAGGGTAAAAAATGCTCTGAGTCCATTATAACTTTACTTCGAGGTGTGTGCCCTGCACTTGCTCACAAGGAAGACTTTAGTGTGTAATTGTTAGACTTTCGTCTCGTTTTGTTTTGTAGCCTAGGCAGTTTTTGAGCTTACCTTGTAGCTGAGGCTGGCCTTGACCTAGTCTTCATGCCTCTACTTCCCAGGTATGGGGATTACAGGTGTGCACCACCACACGTGACTAATTGCTAGACTCTGAAGTTTGAGAGTGCCATTTACTTTAGGGTTCAGATGCTCTAGACAGCATGGCATGGCAGTGTTATTCCATTAGCCATGCCCACCATCTGTGTCTGCCAGGTAACCTGGGCAGGTCCCCAAGGGAGAAGGAAGGAGCAGAGCCATCAGTGTCTACCATCAAGCAGCAAGTCACTGAGGCTCTTCCTGTCTCAGACCTTCTTTTCCTGGGATCCTGCACACAAGTGAAATCAATGCCTACTTATGTGGCCTTAGGCCAGTGACTTGACCTCAGTTTGCCCCAGTCACACAGAGTTGCCTGTCAACAAAATGGAGATGTCAATAGGAGTCTCCTCATTAGGTCACTGTGAGAAATTGTGTGAGCTCACACATGTGCAGAGCTCAGAGTGGTACCAGGTACATAGACAATGCTCTTGGATTACGCTGGGAAAGGTCTGACTACAAGAATGACTACGTAATATGCTCTCAATTTTCAGTTTGGAAAGTCAAGGAGATTGAGATTTACATAGAAAGGCAGAGCAGAGTGTGGAATTTATACCAATAATCCCAGCACTTGGGGAGCTAAGGCCTGGGAATTATGAGTTTGAGGACAGCTGAGCTAATCGTTTCAGGCCAGTCTGAAACACACAGTAGACCCTGCCTGAAACAAAGAAGGAAAGAAAGTTAAAAATTCACAATAACTTGAAGCTCTGCCACTGAGTAAATTCCAGAACATATACATAAGTGAAAGGGGTTGAAAGGAACAAAAACAGGTATGATTTCAGGAACTGGTAGAGAATGAGGAACATTGTCAGGCTGGAACAAAAGTGTTTCAGAGGTGACGCCTGGGGAACCTCTTTGGGAAGGGCGCAGAGGGCAAAGTCACTGCCCTCGCCATCATTGAAAGGGCTTTTATTTGTCTTGTCAGCAAATCGTCTTCTCCAGTAAAACCCCCTTCGTGGCACGAAGTCTGCTGGAGAAGCTAGCCAGGCAGGTCCTGGTGATGGAGAAGCTGGCTGCAGTGAGCGACGAGAATCTGGGGAACATCTCCTCCGTGGTGGAGGGTAAGTGCGCCACCTGCAGGCCGTCCCTGGAACCGGCGCACACAGACCCGCGCCCGCTTCCTGGAAGGCAGAGAGAGGAGCAAGCAGCCTTCTCAGCCCAGCCAGAGGCACACAGCTTTTTCTGTCAAAAGCAGATGAGACGCACACACCGACATGGCACCCGCCTCCAGGCAGAGCTTCTCAGACATTTTCTGTGGCCAAGATGGCCTTTAGGCCAGGTGATCTGGATTGTTCTTAGTAGCACATGGAGTTGGTAAATCCGACCCCCATAGTGGATGCTATTGCACCGGAAGGGGAAGAGAATCAGCATGGACTCCGTAACCTGCAGGGCAGTCTGGCTCTGAGAGCATCTGAGGCAGAATTCTGGGGGAGGGTGCAGAGTGTGTGAAGACCAGAGGTCAGCTTCAGATGTCATCCTCCCTTTCTTTTTTTAAAAAAAGATTCATTTATTTATTTATTATGTACACAGTATTCTGTCTGCATGTATGCCTGCACACCAGAAGAGGGCACCAGATCTCATTTTAGGTGGCTGTGAGCCACCGTGTGGTTGCTGGGAATTGAACTCTGGAAGGGCTACCAGTGCTTTTCACCTCTGAGCCATCTCTCCATATATCATTCTTTAGGAGCTATCCACCTTGGTTTTTGAAACAGGATTTCTCACTGGCCTGGAGCTCACCAAGTAGGCTCGGCTAGCTGGCCAGCAAACAGCAGGGATCCTCCTGTCTCTCCCTCCCCAGCACTGCGGTTCCGAGCACTATGTCACCAGCTTTTTAAATATGGGTCCTGGGACTCAAATTGGGGTCCTTGTGTTTTCAAGGCAAGCACTTTACCAATTGAGCCACTCCTCAGCTACAAAAGCAGAACTTGGCATGAGGAAGATGCCCTTGACTTTTTGTGATCTGACCACTGGGCTCTTTCATAAAGGCAAGGGCTTGTCGTGTTCCCACCAGTTATAAATGGAAATACAGACATCTGGGTGATCTGTGACTGAGCCTAAAACTCCCCCGAGGGTCTCCCTGTGGATCTCTGCCTCTGCTGTCTATTCCTGCTACAAACGGTGACCTTGGCAGATGTCTAAAAGGTGTGAGAATGGCAGGTACTCAGGCTGCGGATGATTGTGTCCCAGGCTCCTCCTGATCACAGCCACCCAGAAGTGTGACTGCGAGCATGTATCATCCACTGCTGTACAGTTTGCTCATTCTGGCCTGAGAGCCACAGGGCAGGGAAAAGGCTCCTCCAGCAAACACTGCTGTGTTCCAGCCCTTCCAAGGGCTTCTTCTGAATCTGCATCCATGATCCTGTGTGGTTTTGCTATAAAGTCACAGGTGATAAGTGTGCTCTCCCCAAGACAGAGCAGCCTCTGCCTTTGAGAGCAAACAGCTAAGAATTCACTGTATTCTCTTTGCTAGCCAGGGAGAAGGTTTTCCTTTGCACCACCTGCCAATCCCCTAAGAGTCTTGTAGTAGTTCCAACTGAAAACCACAGTCTTCATGGTTGTGGTGATATATCTAATCTCAACTACTCAGGAAACTGAGGCAAGAGGATAGCCAGTTCAAGGCCAGCCTGTGTTATAGAGGAGATCAAAGCTAGCCTGGGTAAGACCATTTTTCAAAATCAATAGCAGTGATGGCTGGAGTGAAGTCAGTAGTAGAGCATTCATGGGATCCTAGGATCGATCCCCAGTAACACACACACACACACACACACACACACAATGCACGTGCATTGGTATGCACCCATGTGCTTGAAGAATAAAAGAAAGAAGGAAAGAAAGAAAAGTTGCCTGGGGGTAGATGAGAAGATTGGGAGTTCAAGGCTATCCTTTGTTTGAGGGCCAAACAGGGTTACATGAGACCTAGTCTTAGATAATTAATTAACTATATTAATTTAAAAAATAAAAGTACAGTCTGTAAAAAACACAAAAGAAAAGCTACAATGTCCCTGGGGACAGCTTGCCCACCCCACCCAGGCAGCCACCTTCACCTGCTCATCAACATCCCCACTCTTTTTTAGCTATCCCAGAATTCCACAAAAAGCTGTCCTTACTGTCTTTCTGGACCAAGTGCTGCAGCCCAATCGGGGTCTACCACAGCTCTGCCGACAGAGTGATCAAGCAGCTAGAGGCCAGCTTCGCCCAAACTGTCAACAAAGACTATCCAGGACTGGCAGAACCAGGTACAGACTGCAGTGAGAAGGCCTCCTCCTCCTCCTCCCCTGAAACCTGGGTAGTGGGGGGCACACAAAAAGGCCAGCCTCGAAAAAGAAATACGTGCTCGCCAGGGAAGAGATCAGCTAGTCAGCTAGACTACAAAAAGGTGCCAAGCATGCAGGATGCCAGCAGTGACTTTTTTTTTTAAGGACTGTATTCATTATTTTTTTTTTCCTGCTGTGACAAAACGCCAGGCAGAAGCTGCTTGTAAAAGAGAGTTATATTCTGGTCCCATCTCAGCAGGTACAGTCCATCCATCCTGGCAGGGGAGGCGTAGCAGTGGAAGTGGGTTGGTCCCAGGTGCAGGGAGCATGTGGCTGGTAACAGATTGGAAGTAGAAATGGGCTGAGTTATAACCCCAAGGCTCACCCATAGCCATGCAGTCAGTTAACCCCTGGGCTGCAATGCTCCCACAGCCTCCCAAACAGCACCACCAGCTGAGGACCATCTAACCCTTGAGCCTAAGGGAGCAGCTTCACATCCAGTCCACAAGTACTCCATGTCTGTATTGCTCACGTTTGTACAGTTGTCGCTTGGTGTCTGGGTGAATGGTGCTGGGACCTGCCATGTGTGACTGAATCTGTGTTTGCTTACATCCCTTGCTTACACCAGTATGGGTGTGCATATGACCTCCACACGCCCTCCTGTAGAGTCCAGACGACTTACAACACTTGGTTAGGCAAGCGCCAAGTAAATGGTTGTTAGATTACATTGCTTGGGGGAGCGAGTGCATTTCGGAGTCTTTACATGTTCAGCATAGATATGCTTTTCCCTGGGTGTTCCTGGTCTGCAGTTGCTTAGGTTCATAGATGTGGGACCCATAGGCACAAGAAAGTAAGCTCTTTCCATGAAAGTGCCTCCGATGCAAACGTGTGGGGTGGTACAGTGACTTTTGAAGAGTGGGGAGGTTCTGTGGAATCCTAGTCTGTGCCTCCAACATGAGCCAGCAAGTCTACTCTTAAATACATGAAGAGAAATGGGTTTTTCTAAGCACCCCTGTCTGTGTAAGACATGCCTAAGAAGACTCACAGCTTCAGTCACAACAGCCAGAATTTGGTGCCAACTCAAGTGCCATGTGAAAATGGACATACTATAACACGATGGTGTCATAAAGTATCATGTAGCATTTCTCAGAGACTATTGCTGTTATAGGCTATATGTTACAGGCAACATAGTCTCTCTACAGGTGAGTCTCACAGCGACTATGTTGAGTAAAATAGACAAGACATAGAAAGTACATACTGTATATACTGTTGACATGAAAGTTCAAGAACAGGAAAAGCTCACTTGTGTTGATAAAACTCAAGCTCTGAAGCTGGGCATGATGATGAACATCTGTAATTGTAACACCTGGGGGACGGAGGCAGGAAGATCAAGAGCCTAAGGCCAACCTTGGATACATGGCAAACTGGACATCAACCTGGGCTGTGATGCCTTAAAAACAAAAACAAAAATGGAATTCAGGTTATTTGTTCCCTTTTGGGGAGGCTGAGTAGCTACCAAAAGGAAGGACCCCAAGGATACCTGAAGGGATGCTGGTAATCTTTCACATCCTGATTTGAGTGGTATCATGTGAATATGGAAAACGGGGAGGCTATCTGGCTATACACTGAAGAATAGCTCACTTTAAGTACTTTACCTTATACTACTACAATAAAAGGTGAATGAATAAATTATTGGATGTAAGTGTCACATGACAAGTGTGATAAGAGGTGAGCAAATAAATGAATGAATGTGAGTACCATAATAAAGGTGAACGAGGGGCTGGAGTAATGGCTTAACAGTTAAAATCATTTGCTGCTCTTCCAGAGGACCCCAGTTCAACCCCAGTACTCACATAACAGCTCACAACTGTCTATAACTCCAATCTCAAGGGATACAATTACCTTTCCTAGCCTCCTTGGGCACTGAGCACACATGAAGTACACAGACATGCATGCAGGCAAGACAGCCATACACATAAAAGTAAATAAATAATAAATAGTTTAAGTGAGTGCATGAATAACAAGTACCATGTTAAAGATGGATGTAAGTACCATGATAAAAGGTTAAGGAATATTAGTGCCATGATAAACAAATGATATCACCTTTTCCATAGTGTAGTGGTTTATCACAGTCATCATGAGACACCTTGATAAAAGATGAATGGGTGGATGAGTGAACTAGTGGATGAATGAATGAATGGATGAGTGAACTAGTGGATGGATGGATGAATGAATGAATGAATGGATGAATGGATGAATGAATGACCATGTTCCTAAGCCACTTGTCTCTTCTTTCCCAGTGTTTAGAACCCTGGTGTCCCAAATCCTGGACCGCTCGGAGCCTCTGCTTTCCTCCAGCCTCTCCTCAGAAGTCATCACTGTGTTTCAGTATTACAGCTTCTTTACCAGCCATGGTGTGAGTGACCTGGAGACTTATCTGAGCCAGCTGGCCAGGCAAGGTAGGATGTGGTCTCCTGTCGTGTTGCCACTGGTAGTGTCTCGGTCTGGCATCAGCTCTGATGCTCGCCCTCCATGCTTGAGTTGAGACTTGCCTTTTCAATGACTTCTGGACTTTAGTTTTAGTAAACTTCCTGGTATTGGGACAGGATCTCACTGAGCACACTGGTCCCCAGCAGGGCTTCGCCAAACAGGAAGTTGGCAGGGGATTAGAGATCCCGTTGCTCTCCTTCCTTCCTCAGCCTGTTTGCGGCGCTATTTCATACTGCCTTTTGTGGAATCCTTATTCAGAATAGACAGAAGTGGACTCCCAACGAAGGCTGGCATGAGACAGTGGGAAGGGAAAATGAGAAAATGTAAAAAGTACGAGCTGCCCATTCAAGGAAGGTGAAGGGGGTGACTAGGGGTATGGCAAACTCAGGTCCAACCCTTTCAAAGGCACTTCAAATATTGTTGTATATATCGTCTCTGAATAGAGGACCACCCTCTTCGGGGAAAGCAGAAAATATCAGGCAAGGACTGGTTTCTGGCTCTCAGGTCTATGCCCAATAAAGCCATGGAGATTTAGCAATCCCAGCTAAAGGGACGAGAGGGAATAGGGTGTGTTTTCTGGGACCAGGTAGCATCTGGTCCAGCACCACACAGCAGCAACTTGTCCGGCTCAGATCCAGGTTAGCTCTGCTCTTTCCAGATCATTAAATCCTGCAGCAATGTGGGTGTTGTTTGGCGTCCTGAAGGAGGAGACATTTCTGTCTAGCATGGAACACATATGCTCTAGAGAATTGCAGGTGGTGTGTCAGGTACAGAAGACCAGGTCAGGGAGACCCTGTCTTACAGATGCAAAGCCTCATGGCGTACATTGATACTGGCTTGCCAAGTGTAGATCAGTTTTCTAGTCAGACGGCTGAATTACTCAGGGTTTAGTGTGACAGTTCATATTCCTAACTCTCTTAGAGGTAGACCTTGAAAAGGCCTACTCATTCAGCAGTAGGAATGGGGAATAACGGTAGGGGGAAAAATACCTTTTAACCTTTGGGAAATGTAGTTGGTTTTGGTTTTGCTTTTTGGTTTGGCTTGGTTTTTTTGGGGGGCGGAGGGGTTGTCTTTGGTTTGTTTTGTTTAAACTTATTCTTATCTTAAATTATGCATATATGTGTCAAGTGTGCATGTGCATGAGTGTAGTGCCCATAGAGACCAGAAGAGGGAATTGTACCACCCACCCACCCACCCACACCACCACCCCACCACCCCACCACCCCACCCACCCACACCCTGCCAAAGCTAGTGTTTAGAGGGTTGTGAACCATTCCACCTGGGTGCTGAGAATGAAATTCTCTGCTCCTGTGCAAAAGTAGTGTGTGTTTGTAAATGCTGATTCACCTCTCCAGCCACTTGTTTTTGTTTTGGTTATTAGACAGGGTCTCTAGCCCAGACTGGTCTCAAGCTTACTATGTAGCCAAGGATGATCTTGAACTTCTGATCCTCCTGCCTCTATCTCCCAGGTTCTAAGATTACAGGTGTGTGCCCGGTTTATGGGATGTTGGAGATTGAACCCATTCACTTTTTATGTGTGAGGCTCTACCACCTGGGCCACGTCCCCCGCCCTTCCCTTATTTTTAAATGTCTTTTTTTTTTTTTCTTTCATTATAAAATAGATAATTTTTGCATTGCAGAAAGTTTGGAAAATAGAAAATATATATTCAAATCTCTTTTCCCTACTTGTTAACTTTATTTTTTCATTTGAACGTACATGGTTTTAGATTTCAAAATTGTATATTGTTTAGACTGGGGTTTGTTTGTTTGTTTGTTTGTTTGTGTTCTTGTTTTTGCAGTACTGGGGGATTAAACCCAGGGTCCCCCATACTGGACAAGCATTGTACTCTGAGCTAATGTTCCCAATGTGATTATTCCTTATAAAGTATTATATCTCGTTTTTAACTTAATATGCCTCATGCTGTTAATATCAAATATGTTAAAGAATCTTATTAGTTTTAGATTGCCCTTTGGATGTGTCCTGTATATTTGTATTGCCAAATGTTTTCTGTGATTTGTTTAACTGTTATTTAATACCCCCTTGGGGATTTTTATTGGTATGCTTACGTATAAAGCAGAGGAACTAACAGACATCCACAGCAAAGAAATCAGGAAATTAAAGCAAAAATAGCTAAATTATTCTCACCTTTATTCACTATGGGAAAGGTGTGACTCTGTTACAGGAGGTGAACTTTGGCTTTTCCTTTCCCATCTGTTTCCCATGTATTTCCCATCTGTTTCCCATGTATTTCCCATCTATTTTCCATGTATTTCCCATTACTGAATAGACACAATCTCATCATTGTATTTTAGAGACAAAGCGATATCCTTGCTGGATATGTAGTTAGGGCTTACAATCTATTCCATATTCACAGAATATGGCAAGTTTGTCCCAGTGGAACTCAAAATCCTATAGTTCATCATATTGTCTCTAGATCCCTATCAATTAAATGACATTCCCTTCCCGTCCCGACCCTTCACCTAAGATTAGGGTTTTGGCATATAGTTTTGGCTGAAAGACAGTGTTTACTATGAATATTAAGAAGGTGGCAGATAATGTTTCTTTTTATTTTCTTCATTGTATATTTTTACATTTGTCTGTTTAATTCATCTGTATGGTACTGTGTGATGAATGCCTATAACCATAGCATTTGAGTATAAGAGGCAGGAGGATCAGAAGTTTCAGGTCATCTTTTACTTCATGGAAAGTTCAAGGCTGGCCTAGGCTATATGAGATCCTATCTTTAAAAAAAAAATCTATATATTTTTGCCACCGATTCAACTTTACATTTTTCCTACAATTTGCCCTCAGCTCATCATAATTATTTAAATTATTGATCTTTTCTCACTAAGTTGAAACACCACCTTTCTCATAGACTAAGTTTTGATGCACACTTGTGTCTGTTATGCATATGCTTTCACTGAAGGCATGCATGAAATGCTTGCGTTCTCAACAAACTTGCCACTGCACAATGAGAACTTCAGCTCTGGCTCCTCACCTTCCAGTTGCCATGGTTCAGACTCTGCAGTCACTGAGAGATGAGAAACTGCTGCAGATGATGAGTGACTTCACACCCAGCAACCTCCCTGCCCAACAGGAAGTCCTCAGGACCCTGGCTCTGCTGCTCACCAGAGATGACAATGAGGTCAGCGAGGCTGTGACACTCTACTTGGCAGCAGCCTCCAAAAATGAGCACTTCAGAGAAAAGGTAGGATACTAAATCGCGATGTCAAGCCACGGGTTTAACTGTCATTCACCATTAACATATAGCTGGGCTCTAATCCTGGCACTCATCCTTAAGGCTGAAGCAGGAGGATTACTGAGAAGTCGAGGTAGGCCTATAATGAAGCTACCAACTACGTTACTAGGGTTACTGGCATCACATAAATTTTTAATATATTTCAAAATGGCTGCAAAGGGAGAGTTCAGAGTTTCCCAATCCATAGAAATGGTGAGTGTGTGAGGAGGTGTGAACACTGGAGGCAGAGCTCAACAGCACACATTGCCATAGAAATGGTGAGTGTGTGAGGAGGTGTGAACACTGGAGGCAGAGCTCAGCAGCACACATTGCCATAGAAATGGTGAGTGTGTGAGGAGGTGTGAACACTGGAGGCTGGTGTGTGAGGAGGTGTGAACACTGGAGGCTGGTGTGTGAGGAGGTGTGAACACTGGAGGCAGAGCTCAGCAGGACACATTGTCGTAGAAATGGTGAGTGTGTGAGGAGGTGTGAACACTGGAGGCTGGTGTATGAGGAGGTGTGAACACTGGAGGCTGGTGTGTGAGGAGGTGTGAACACTGGAGGCAGAGCTCAGCAGCACACCTTGTCTTCAGTTATTGCCCTCTGCCCCAGAAATTCACATAATTCTGTCAATTAAAGCAAAAACAGTATGATTTTAAAATAAAAACCAATAAAGGGAAAAAAACTGATCACTAAAATAAAACCTATAATCCTTATTTCATATCTTCCAACCCTGAATCTACAATCTGGTAGAATACACCAATCAACTCTTTGAATAAACTTATGAGATTTTGTGATTTTTTTTTTACCCTGAAAACTGTGTGAAAGGCCATGCTACAGTTTATCTCAGGTGGTAATTTTTATATATATTTATACATATATCTATTTTAACTAGTATCTTTCTGTACTTTTCATTATTTTTAGAATACAAAAATGGGTAACATTTTTTTTCTTTTTTCTTTTTCTTTTTCTTTTTCTTTTTTTTTTTTTTTTTTTGAGCTGAGGATCAAACCCAGGGCCTTGTGCTTGCTAGGCAAGCGCTCTACCACTGAGCTAAACCCCCAACACCATTTTTGTCATTTTTGTTGTTAAATTTGTTCTTTGATAACACATACAGTACATTCTGTGTACTCTTGCCCCCAACTTCCTTTACCTCCTCCCACCTCTGTCATATCTACCTCCTCGCGCAGGCCTCTTTCCCACATTGTCTCTTTCTTTGATCCATTGAGTTTCACCAGGACTGTGTGCCCATGGGTTTGGAGCTGCTCATTGCAATCTAGTGGATGCAACGTTCAGAAAATAGCTAAAGATAATAACTCTTCCCCAGAATCCATCAGCAACTATTATTAGTCAGGAGATAGAGTCCCCACAAGCCCCTCCGTGATCCACACCTGGCAGGTCCAGTCTTGTTCAGGCCTAAGTACTGGCACCCAGCTGTTGCAAGATCATGTGTGCAATAGCTGTGTCATGCCCTAAAGATAGTGTTTTGCAGCCTTCTCCCTGTCTGCCTGCTCTTTCATTCTTTTCTGCTCCCCTTTAATGATATCCCCTGGTCCTTTGGTGGGGGGCATTGGATCCCTTGGGACTGAAGTTACAGCCAATTGTGAACTGCTATGTGGATGGTTGGAATCAAACCTGGGTCCCCTAGAAGAGCAACCCATGTTCTTAACCTCTGAGTCATCTCTCCAGCCCTAGATTTCTAAATATTTGAGACAGAGTCTCACTATATAACCTTGCCTAGCTTGGAACTTTTGATGTAGACCATGCTGGCTTGAAACTCATCATGCAGACCAGGTTGGCCTCAAATTTACCTCAATCTTCCTGTCTCTGCATATACATTATGCACAGATATACAGGGAAAGTACCCATGCATGTAAAACAAAACAAAGGTGATTTTTAAAATTTATATATCACATATAGAGAAGATATTCTATGTCCCCCTATTGCTGCTGCAAGGACCCGCCTTTTCCAGCTCAGGGATTGAGGGGCATCCTCGGAGTCAGAGAACTAATCACTCAACTTGACTTTTCTAACTGAGGGAGTAAAACTTAACTCTCTGGGGCCAGCAAAAAAGGGAAACACACACACACACACACACACACACACACACACACACACACACACACACACCTCTAACATGTCAGAATCTCACCTAGGTTGCTGATGAATGACAAGAAGCTGAAGAGATGTAGAGCAGGTAAACCACTGGACAGACAGACAAACTCATGAGGGCTTTTCTGAGGGCCAAAGCTTAGTTCTTCGATTTATTATTCTTCCTGTTGCTTGTTCTACTCTATTCTTCTGATGTTTCCCTTCTGCCTTTCCTGAGGTCTTCCTTCCTTCTAGCTACTTCCTGATGTCTTCCTTCTACATTTTTCCTTCTACATCTTTCCTGGTATTTTCCTTCTCCCATGTCTTTATTTTTTCCCTTACAGCTTATGTATCCCAATGAACACAAGTGAAAACAACATGCTTTCCATATCCCTTACATGATTACATAGTAAGGTGAAAAACAAGTTGTCTCCAGAACCTATATACATTCATACCCAAGCAACTTGTCAACAGACTGTGAGCAAGCAAGGTCTTCTTCTCAGCCAGTTCTTTTGCTGGCAGGCTGTATTTTGCAGTTACAAAGAAAGGACCAATCATTTTATTATTTACCTCAAAAGGTAACTTTATAAAAATTCCTGGGGTTGGGGATTTAGTTCAGTGGTAGAGCACTTGCCTATCAAGCGTAAGGCCCTGGGTTCGGTCCTCAGCTCTGGCAAAAAAAAAAAAAAAAAAAAAAAAAAAAAATCTTAAAGTAACCACAAATATTAAAATGTAAGACAATCAGGCGGCTCTACTTTGAATCTGCAGGGTGCATCCCCACTCATCAAAAGTTTTTTATATCAGGAAGCTGAGGGCAGAAATGGGTACAAGGAATTAATCATCACCTTTGATCACCAACCTATCCTAGCAAGAAGGGTTCATCAGCCAGCAATAGCCAGGCTGTCATTGTCCTTGTTTTGTGACCTCAGCAAGCCCCTCACGCAACTACGTGCCTTTCTAAACTTTGAATTGTTCCCCAAGATTTTCTACCTCAAAGCCATTAACAAAAACACCTTAACCTAACCTTGATAACAATTCTACACGTCCTAAATTCTTTCTGCGGGTGATGATTGAATCATTAATCTGCTCCAGCAGCAATGCTTGGAAAAAGTCAATCACTCTTATTGTAAGTACCAGTAACACTGCCCAGTGAGGGGCTAGAAACCCCTGAGAGTCTTCCTACACCCACAGATGATGAGGGCTGTGGTGACCCTGATGGTGACAATCAGAGCTACGCTCAATAACAGTGTGAGGCCCTCGGGACACACACTCCTCAGGGCTCTACCTCTCCAAGGCTCACTCAGCCATAGTTTTGCCAGTCACCCAGCCATGTTCCACGAGTTCCAGTCCTGCCTATTGGTCCCCTGGCGTGGCCTCCAACATTCCCCCACCCCAATTGCCCTCCTTTGTCCCCTGGTCTCACAAACTGCTTGAATGACAAACAATTCAAAATGACACAGCATCTCTTCTTCCCTTCCAGGCCTTGCTCTATTATTGTGAAGCATTAACAAAGACAAATCTCCAGCTACAGAAGGCGGCCTGCCTGGCACTAAAGAGCCTGGAGGTAAAGCCCAGTCCCAAAGCCCTCCAGTCCCACACTTCCAAAATCAAAGCCCCTCAGCCCTGTCCAGACTCAGAGACCCCCATCTCTGGTCAACCCTAGAACAACTCAGTCCATTGAGCTTAGAGGCAAGCCACGTGGACATATCTGGTTCCTTCCGTCTCCAAAGCCCCTCTTATGGCAGTGTCTCTGATCTCCTTGGAACTGCGTAATCAGGGTCCTTTTTCTCCTTGAACAAGGACGGCACAGGATTTTGTTAAAGTCACCAACTAGAGAATAATTGCAGTTTCCCACTGCCCACAAGAGCCAGAGTGACTTTGAGTCAATGTTAGAAAAATATCTTAACCCCCAAAAGAGATGATATGGTGATTTCCCCAATGTTTACTGTGTACAAATTGGCATTGAAAAATAAAGCTTGCACTGAAGTGTCTCAACTCAGTTTGCCACTGAGTTCCCCGATCCTGTCTCCTGAAATTAGTTTGCAGGCATTTGCAGCCTTTGATATCATGGCATGGTGTCATCATGTGAACAAAGTTCACAGTTGAGTTACAAAAAAAAAAGAATCACACACTGTTAAGTCTATGATCTTGTGTCAAGCTACAAGCCTCAGCCACACATGGACTGCTTGCTGGCTGCATGTTGGATGCAACGGACTGCTGAGCAGTGGTAATGTGCTAGAGGAGGCATTAATGAGCAGGGAGAAAGCTAAATGCAAAGGCTGCAGATTTCCAATGGAAGTCTAGATCTCATGTGGGACCCGCCTTTACCACAAAAACATTGGGGGCGGCGGATAAGAGGGCCACACCTTAGTGCTTACTAAAACCTTAGCTGGGCACATCGGACAAGGAGCAGGCCTGAAGGGACATGAAAACAAGGGATTAATGCCATAAAAGGAAATGTTAATGATCTGTGAAGGAAAACAGCCGTGGGAAATTTTGCCTTCCTTGTTACATGGTCAGAAAATTACCTTCAAGTGACCCAACCTCCACCAAAAAAATGTTCCCATTGGTTAAGTATTTATTTGGGCACTCTCCTGGTGTGCCCTGACTCATCACAGCTGAGTGTCTCTGCTCCAGACTTCACACGGATAGACACACAGGGTGCAGCAGTCTGTGTGGGCTCTACCGGTTCTAACCCAGGCGTATCCTCAGCTGAGAAGACCATGTTGCTGCTCTATTCCTTTTCTCCCAGAAGATACAACTCCTTCTGGGAACAGAAGCCCTCTTTCCAAACCACCCCCATCTCCTGAAAAGAATTCCATACAACACATGGTTTCAATACAAGCACAAGAGTTCTAAAATGAGGGTCATTTTGGAATCAGTGGGCTACAGCTTAAAGAATTAGCTGTTTAGTCTCCTGGAAGATTGGGTCTAAGTGTCAGGCACTAATCTATTTTCCCTCACAGGCCACAGAAAGCATTAAAATGCTAGTGACACTGTGTCAGTCTGACACTGAAGAAATCAGAAACGTGGCCTCGGAAACCCTCTTGTCTCTTGGTGAGTTTCTCTGTGTTTGCTTATTCCAGATAGTCTCTTGGGAACTGGAAGGAAGGGTCTTGTCCCTGCTTTGTCCACGTCCCCTTGGCTCTGTACCCACTGCTCCTGACATGGGGGAAACCCGCTGTGTCCGAATCCTGCCCTGCCCCTTGCTCTCTGCACAAGAACCAGGGTTTTCTCCACATCTGTCTATGCCCTATTCAGAATCAAGACTATGGCTTGAGAGTGGTGACTCATACCTGCACTCCCAGCACTGAAGAGGCTGAGGCAGGAGAATCACCTCAAGTTCAAGGACAGCTTAGGCTATACAGTGAGGCTATCCCATAAAAGCAAAAACGCTAGAACCTGGAACACAGAGGCCAAATAGGAACTCTAGAAATCCTGGCTATCAGTGTGAGGGTGACGCACCAAAGTCAACGGCCCCCGACCTCTCCAGTGAATGCTGTACCCAGTCACCTCAGCCTCACAGTGACCTCTGATCACCCTGCTGCCCTAGCCTCACCTGGCATTATTTCATTCTGGAATGCCAGGTGACCCCCCTCACTTCCTGAAGGTTTGTGCCCTTTTGGTTCCTTTTGGATAGACTTGGGAGGATGAGAATGACAAAGATTGTTTTTTCTTTCTCCTTTTTTTAAAGACAAGGTCTCACATGTCCCAGATGAGCCTTGAACTCACTATGTAACCTAAAAATGACCTTGAACTTCTGATCCTCCTGCCTCAACTCCCAAGAGCCAGCATTAGAGGTCTGTGACACAGCCTCTGATTTATTTGGTGCTAATGATCAAATCCAGGATTTTGTGCGTGTTAGGCCAGTACTCTATACCAACTGAGCCACCGTCCGCAACCCTCAAGAAAACCTTTCCTAACTCCGCATAAAATAGACAGTTGTTGCTGCTAGCTCACACCTGTAATCCAAGCACTTCAGAGGTTTAGGCAGAAGGCTTGCCACAAGTTTGGGGCTAGCCTGGACTACACATTGAGTTCCAAGTCAGTGTGGGCTATAAAGTCCCTATCTACGAATATACACACAGAGTGGAGGAGGAAGAGGGAGGGAGAAAGAGAGAGAAGGAGAGAGAGCTACAGAAAACTGTGGTCACATACTCTAAAGTCTAAACGTGCTCCTCTAAAAGTCTTTGAGCCTAATCCTGCCAATGTCTCCAGGAAAAAAGCCACTCTGGTTTGACAATACATCTTAATCACGTAAAGAAGACTCATGGTTATTATAACCACCATGAAAATCCCATTTATTTTGAGACCTTCTTTCTTACAGGTATGGGATTAATAAGAATTGAGGCTGCTGTTGAATACATCATTATTTGAGAGGAAGCTTAGTCTGTATTTGCTTAAAGGATAAAATAGTTATTCTGTATGGCTGTTTAGATATAGAAATTATTTAACTCTCTAAAAACACGTACCCAGGGTATTAGTGGCTTAAAGTGTTTTATCCCTCAAGGTTCTAAAATAACAATGAAGGTTTAAAAAATAAACTATAGCCAGACGTTTGAAAGTGCAGCCAGCATCTCTCTTCCCATGGTAAACCAAGGAGGGGTATCCCATGGCCTGTGCCCCAAGGCTCACTTAGCTGTCCTCCCTGATGCCTCTCCAAGAATGATCCCCACATCTGCTTCACCACCAGCCTTTCCATGCTGCTCACACCACCCAGGCCCCACGGGCATGGGTCAGGCTTCTCCACTTACTGCGCGCCCACGTCCCCACTGTGCTGCTCCCTGAGGCTGCTCCCCGAGGTCTTCATGTTGCCCCTGCACTAGGATTTTAGAGCCTTCTGGGTGGTTATAATATGCAGTAGAGTTGGAAGACCCCACCCCCGAACTCAGTGTTGCGACTCTTCCTTGACCCGGATGCACAAACAGTGGTGCACTTTGCTCCCACACACTCCTACATTCACACAGCATTCCAGCATTCCCTATGGCAATAGGTAAGACACCCTGTGGTGAAGGAGTCACGATGAACGCTGAGAGCAGCAGGCAACAGCCCCGCACCAACTGGTGTGCGCTTCAACCTTGTAACCTTCGCTGTCTGAGAGACCCTCTTTTTTTTAACATTGATGTCTTCATTTTGTATGTGAGAGTGTGTATGTGTTGGGGGCATCCTGTCAGCACACCTATGTGAAGGTCCTTCCAGTATGTACATCAAAAGGATTGAACTCAAGTCACCAAGCTTGATGGCCAGCATCTTTACCTTGGCTTTGCCAGACGAGCCAGTGGGGCCTGTGACTCCCCAAATCCAGACTTTTGTCCTCCAAAGCTCTGCCTCCATCTCAAGACTAGCAATCAACTGACACTTGAGACCGAGGCTCACCCACAGCTAGGTATTAACAAGATGTCCTGACTGCCAGTTCTGGTTGCCATCACTAACAATAAGTGCTGAACATCCCTCATCCCAAATGATTTTGACCAAGAATGTTTCAGATTTGTTGCCTTGTATTTTTAATTTGGGGTATTTGCATATACATGACATGTCTTAGGAGTGAAGTCCAAGTTTAAAGAAGAAAGTTATGTGTTATATATACATTGTTATGCCTATCTTAAAGGCAATTTTACGTAACATTTTTTTAAAGATTTATTTATTTATTATGTACACAGAAAAGGGCACCAGATCTGATTACAGATGGTTGTGAGCCACCATGTGGTTGCTGGGAATTGAACTCAGGACCTCTGGAAGAGCAGTCAGTGCTCTTAACCTCTGAGCCATCTCTCCAGCCCGGAACATTTTAAATTCACATACATTTGACTACAACCTATCCTGTCCAAGGGCTCCCACTGTGGAGTCCTAACAGTGCTCTCGGATTTGGACATTGAAGCATTTTGGATTGGGATTTTTGGATTGCAGATGCTTACCCTGCACTGGGTGGCATTCATAGAGAACTTCTGCTCTATTTAGCGGATCTGTCCTCTTCCCAGACCTCTCGTACCAGTATATTCCCAGTGTTTTGTTAACCTCTGACCCTCACATGGTGTTCTCGTGCACAGCTGATTAAGTCACACTTTGTCTCACTAAGAAAGCTGCATCCTGTCTGTCTCTATGCTTCATTTTCTCCTCTTACCCAAGAGAACGTTGCATATTTATTGTTCTAAGATACTATGGTAGGCCAACTTGTTCTTTTTTTTTTAGAGAACTAGGGATTGAACCCACGGTCTCCTGCTTGCTAGGCTAGATAAAACATCCCCCTTTAAAACATTTTATTCTGAGACAGAATTTCACTAAATTGTCCAGGTTTTGCTTGAACTGGTAGTGATCCTGATCCTCCTGCCTCAGGTTCTTATGTAGGTAGGCTTACAGGCCTACACTGCCACACCTGCCTTTTATTTATTTTCTTAGGACAGCCTCTCAACGTAACCAAGGCAGTCTTTTTTTTTTTTTTTTTTAGATTTTATTTATTTATTATGTACACAGAAGAGGGCGCCAGAGCTCATTACAGATGGTTGTGAGCCACCATGTGGTTGCTGGGAACTGAACTCAGGACCTCTGGACAAGCAGTAGGTGCTCTTCACCTCTGAGCCATCTCTCCAGCACCCCCCCCCCCCAAGGCAGTCTTTTGACTCATTCTGTAATATGAACATTATCCCTGGCTCATCCCCAGCCCTCATATTCCTATACTTTAATCAGGTTTTTTTGTTGGTTTTTTTTTTGTTTGTTTGGTTGGTTGGTTTTGGGGTTTGGTTTTTTTTTTTTTTTTTTTTGGTTTTGGTTTTGGGTTTTTTGTTTTGTTTTGTTTTGTTTTTTTTGGTTTTTTTGAGACAGGGTCTCTCTGTGTAGCTTTACGCCTTTCCTGGAATTCACTTGGTAGCCCAGGCTGGCCTCGAACTCACAGAGATCCTCCTAGCTCTGCCTCCTGCGTGCTGGGATTAAAGGCGTGTGCCACCACCGCCCAGCTTTTATTCAGTTTTTTCAACAGTAACAAACTTTATTTTCAAAGTGTTAGCTATGTAAGACAGTGCTGTGGGGGCCTGAGAGATGGCTCAGTAGGTAAAATGCTAGCTGCACATGTCTGAAAACATGAGCTTAGTCCTCAGAAGCCATTTGAACAGCTAGAAGCACACACCTCTGTAATCACAGCATCTCTACAGTGCGATGGCAAGTGGACGCAAGAGGCTCACTCATAAGCTCAAGGACCAGCTAGTGTGGAGTATGTAGTGCAGCATAAAAGATGTGGCTATAAACAAAACTAAATGAGCCATTACCTGGAGGAGCACTGTGTGTTTAGGGGACTGTCTTAGTTAGGGTTTCAATTGCTGTCAAGAGACACCATGATTGTGGCAACTCTTATAAAGGAAAACATTTAACTGGGGTGGAGGCTTATAGTTTCAGAGATTTAGTCCATTATTATCATGACATGGGGCACAACAGCTGGGAATATGGTGAGACATGGTGCTGGAGAAGGAGCTGAGAGTTCTACATGTTGGTCCAAAGGCAACAGGAAGTGAACTGAGATACTGGGCATGGCTTGAGCATACATGAGAACTCAAAGCCTGCCTCCACACTGACACACTTCCTCCAACAAGACCGCGTCTACTTCAAAAAGCCACACCTCCCAGTAGTGCCATTGCCTGTGAGCTTATGGGGCCAATTACACTCAAACTTAGCAGAAATCATTATGGTCCTGCCTTAATAATCTTCTTCCCAGGGGCCCAGAAGAGAAGCTACAAATGGTGTGAACGATTTTGGGGGAAAAGAATCTAAGTACACTGAGCTCTTTCGTCTGTCGACTTTATTCCTCTGGGATAAAATTCTATCTACACAGCTTCAATTCTGTTCTCATGCCTAGATCCTTTCTTGCCTGATTTCTCTCTACATTTATCTGCTGTCCCCTCTAAGTTCTATCTTAATTCTCTCGTCTTAGTTCTGCCTCATCTTGGTCTTTCTCATCTCATTCTTCCCCATCTGGCTCTTCCTCATCTTCCATCTCATTCTTCTAGTTCTCCATCTAGTTCTCCAGTCAAAATCTTCCTCAAGTCTCTGAGGTTTACAGTTATATACCCATGCAATAGCAGTGCTCTAGCCAAAGCAAGGTCACCAGGCTTGAATTCTTACAGGGTCATAAAGGCAAACAAGAATTTTCCTCAGGCAGTGACCCTCAGGCTTTCTTTTACAACCCAAAAGGGGAGTGGTAAAGGAGGAGGTCAACTAAGTAAGAGCTCAAATCAGTTAACATATCAGAAAAAGGGAATTTATGTGCTCAAACTACATTCCTAGAGGTGGTTAGGTAAATGTTAGGAGTCTATAATGTTAGGATGAATACTAAGGCTGTATAAGAAAGGAGGGTCTGAGCTTAATTTACCTTAATTCAGGAGATCATTTGGCCTTGGATGCTTGGTAGGTATTTCAGATAAAATATACTGTTAGGAGTTCTTGGAAGCATATATAGCATACAAGAAAATCAGTGCAAGAATCAGCTAATAGATATACAAAAGCTAAAATATCACCCAGGCTCCTTAAGCCATGGCTTGACCTTTGGAAAAGTCCTTGACCTTTCCAAGTGGTAGCTTTTGTGATAATAGCTGGATTCCATCACATTTTCCTGCAGCTTGCAGCACAAACTACCACAAGGGTAAAGACTAACTTTTAGCTAAAACTTGAAAGCCTAACTTTTAAAAATTAACTTTTACCATTAGTCATGTAGATATATATAATGATATGATGTATAATGATGCATATATATATATATATATAATGTAACTAAATTAATATAGAGTGTTCTCAAGTTACATAGAGATTCAATACACTGAGGTCATAGATAAGACTTACTGAAATCACTAATGCACTAAACGAAAATCAATCTGTCATGTGCAGTTGGCAGCAGATGGCCAGGGCTTGGGGCTTTGTTTTGTGCCTTGCCGTTCATCTGGTCTCTAACATTAACTCAAAAGTTCCTGGTTGTTCTAAGCATTGCCTAGAAATCTATAACACATTTAAGAAAAACAAAACAACTTTTTCTTATCATAGTAACTAGCTAAGGCAGCAATACAAGGTTGAGGGTGTAGTTCAGTGGGAACGTGCTTGGTCTAATATGCATGAGGCCCTGGGTCCAATCCCCAGGAAATGTGAAAAAAATGTAACAATAACATAGCTGCACCATGTTATCCTGTGTGATTCATAACGAAGTTAAATTCTAAGTGGTATTCATGTTTAATGTCCCCTATCCAGGAGAAGACGGGCGGCTGGCATATGAACAGTTAGACAAATTCCCACGAGACTGTGTTAAAGTCGGAGGTCGTCACGGAACCGAAGTTGCCACAGCCTTTTAAATGTCACTTTAGCACTGCCTAACTGCTGTCCTGATACCTGGCCCTGTCATCAAGAGGGTGCCGTCATGTGGCCAGACAGCCCCTGGACCTTGCAGCATGCTGCTGCTGCTGCTGCTGCTGTGGATGCCGGTGTAGGGATATCAAAGTCCAATTGCGCTGTACCATCGACTTTTCCTTGGCCCCCACAACAGGGCTGTGTGTAACTCACCAGACCACATCATAGTTGTGTCTCACGGCACTTCAACGTCCATCTGACTTTACTGTGGAATTTGAAAATAGCCATTTTTGTACCTGTGTGGAAGTTCATCTGTGAGCGTGAACTCTTCATGCACTGTTTGGATACGTATCATATGCCTTGTCTCTTTCCTGCTGTGCTCTCCGGGGTGAGTGGTCCTTTAGCTACCTACTTCTACTTTAAAAACAGAGCACAGAAAGAAAGTTCTTCAAGTAAAGGTTTTCTTAGAGAACCTGACAAAACGGTCAGTTATAAGAGACTAAGTTTTGGAGCTGAGGCTGGAGCTCCCTTGGTAGAGTGCTTGCCTAGCATCCACGAAACTGGGGTTCATCTCCAGCTCTGCAGAGGCTAGGTGTGCTGCTCATGTAAGCTCAGTGCTCAAAAAGTAGAGGAAGTAGGATCAGAAGTTCAAGGTTATCTTCAGCTGCCTAAGGAGTCCCCAGGGCAACCTGGGACACAGGAAGCTATGGGGGGGGATCCTAAGTTTTATATTTTATATCTTAATTTTTTATAGTTCCTACTTAATTTTTATAGTTCTTTCATTTTTTCATCCTGAGAATTTCCATATCATCTATCCACATAGTTTAAAAGATTAATTGAAAAATACTGCTTAAGATTGGACCTAAGTAAATGAAAAACTTGAAACTTTTGAAAAACTTATAAGCTTTTGTTCTTTAACAAAAACCTTCTCTATCACTCTTGGTTTTTCATTGGTTGTTTGGTTTTTGTTTTATCTTGAGATAGAGTCTCCTCCCTATTGTGCTCCCAACTGGCCTGGAACTTGATATATAGACCAGCCTGACCTTGAACTTGCAACAGTTCCCCAGCCTCTGCCTCCAGAGCTGGGATTAGGCACAAGCCACTAGGCCTTGTCCCATAAAATAATTTCCCCCCTAAGACAAATACAAACCCCAAAGTTGTAGATTCAGAAAAATGCTCTTTCAGGTGGGAACCTAGACTTTGGATGAGTCCTAACCAGGTAGAATAGTGGGGTACTGAAAGTGGTCCCTGCTTCTATAAAATTGGCCGTGAGACTAGGAAGCGCCTGGCCTTGAGAGATGGAAACCACCCCATAGTTTCAACAGCAACTCAGAACCAGGGTGAAGAGTCAGCCATTTACTAAGTGTGGAAGGGGTGGGTATGCCAAGACATGACAACAGTATGTGTGAGTGCAATTTGAACTGTATTCTGGGTGTGTTTGTATAAAATACCAATTAGATATTAGTTTCAACATTTACACTTTAGCGAGCCTTTAAAAGGGCTCATTTCATTTTAAAGTGAAATTTGTCTGCCAGGCCTCTGGCAGCATGTTCTTTCAACTGTGAAGTTCCACTGTACATATTGTATATTTGTAAAATACTATATATATGCGTATATCCCTCATTTTAAAGGTACACTGTACAGTTATAGTATGTATAGGCTATAATCTTTGTTAAATGGTTGAAATGTCTCTTTTATAGAACGTCAAATCACAGCTATTCCAGGGATTTTGTTTGGTTTGTTTGAGATTTGAAACTTTTTGACTATTGCATGGATAATTAATTTCACGTCTTTTGTATTCACCTCTGTGTTTTAGTTTTAGTTGGGGAAGTAAGTGCTTTTCATTTTGTGGTATTTGTATTCATCACTCTTTCCATTATGTAAGTCAAAATAAAAATTATTTTTAATTACTAGTCTAATGTAGAATCTGATATATAGTTCTAATTTTTTATCTATTATTATGTGTGTGCATAATGAGGCATGTTGGGGCATGCATGCCATGGTGCACCTGTGGAGGTCAGAGGACAACTCTGTAGTGTTCAGTCTCTTCTTCCACCTTCACAGAAGTTCCCAGAATCAAGCGCAGCTTGTCAGGCTTGCCTAGCAAGGGCCTTTACTCACTGAGCCATCTCACGGGCCTCAGCTGTTCTCCACATCCCCGTCTTGGTTTAGTATTTATACAATACACTACTCTCACTGTCCACTTGAGTTTATTATCTTGAAGTGAAAATCCCAGGGGAATTCTGTATCCTGATGTAAGTAGTAGACTAGAGCACACAGGAGGAAAGCAACTGTTTAAAACATCTTCCCAGCATTCAGGAGACAGAGGCCGGCAGATGTCTGAGTTTGAGGCCAGCCTGGTCTACAATGGGAGTGCCTGGGCTGCACAGAGAAACTCTTCTGGAAAAACAACAAAAATAAACAAACAGAAAACAAATAAATCTTCAGACTGAACCAGCAGCCCTCCTGCTTTTCCTGAGTGATAAAGATATTGCACCAAAGCCACACTGTTTCTGCTCTTGAAACCAGCCATTCAGTAAATCTTGAGGTTTTAACTTACAAATGTCCTAGCCAGGGCTTTGCTCACTTTGCATTGTTTGGCCCTCTCATTTGTACTAAGTATAGGTTCACTGTATATATTTGGAGTTTCTTCTCCCAGTTTTTAAAAATATTTATTCATTTATTTGTGTGTGTGTGTGTGTGTGTGTGTGTGTGTGTGTGTGTGTGTAAGTATATGCACATGCATGTGTTGAGCTTTGCACTTGTGCACACATGGAAATCAGGAAAGTCAGATGTCCTCTGTCATTCTCCATCTATTAGTTTAAGGGTCTGTCTGAATCTGCGATTTGTATTTATGTCTAAGCTAGAAGCCAGAACTTGGGAGGCTGAGTCAGGTGAATTTCTATGGGTTTGAGACCAGTCAGGACACATAGTGAGACCCTGTACCAAAACAAACAAACAAACAAAAAATCCATATTCCCAAATGCTCATGCCCCACATTAATATAAATATCAAACATAGAGCAAAAAAGACAAGCTCTCATCTCAAAAGGGGACAAGAGAGAGTTTATGCTGAGATTAAAAATGTGCACCAGCGTGTCTAGTCAGTTTGTATCTTAAATACCCCCAAAGGCTCATGTGCTTAAGGTCCTCAACCTATGGTGCTATTGGGAGGTAACAGAATTGGAAGCAGGACCTACTAGGAAGATGTTAGGTCACTGAGTGGCTCATGCCTTGAAGAAGTCCTGGGAAGAAGTCATGCCTTGCTCCTTCCTGCCTCTCTTTGCTTCCTAGCCACCATGAAATGAACAGCTTCACCCCATCACATGCTCCCTGCCATGGTCTACCTTTCTATAGGGTCAAAAAGGGGGCAAGGCATGATGGCCCACACTTTTAATTCCAGAATTCAAGAGGCAGAGGCAAACAGTTTGAGGCTAGCCTGATCTACATAGTGAGTTCCAGAACAGTCAGACTATGTAAAGAGACCCTGTCTTGAAAACACTAAAGGCAAGCAAGCCCAGTGGACTGTAGACTTAGCCTCTCCAACTGTGAGTTAGCATTTCCTCCTTGTACACTGTGCACCTCAGATGTGTTGTCATAGCAAGGGAGGAATACTTACAAGGAGCTTAAAACCCAGATCCTCTAACTTCTCACATACTCAGTAGCACCTGCTGCATAGTTGCCATGACTGACATATGAGCCAGGGACTGGGCACCAGATGTGTATCAACATCAGTCCACATGAGTCTATTTAATGGGTAATAGGCTTTTATTAAGATATAAATTGGTGGCGCACGGCTTTAATGCCAGCACTTGGGAGGCAGAGGCAGGTGGATCTCTGCGAGTCAAGGCCAGCCTGGTCTACAGAGCGAGATCCAGGACAGGCACCAAAACTACGCAGAGAAACCCTGTCTCAAAAACACCAAAAAAAAAAAAAAAAAAAAAAAAAGGAGGAGATATATTGAGGAAATACATTCACGAATACAGAGCAGAGTGGTTAGCTGAAGTCATCCTCTGATCTGACCCAGGAGTGAATCCATCTCACAAGCAGCAAGGAGAAGGGGCATTTGACCATCACCCTTTCCTTATAAGAGGTCACCTACAATGGCAGGAAGCACCGCCTCCTTCTAGCCCTAGAGCCCAAGGTCATGAGCAGAGCAAATACCACTACATTTCCCTTTTTGTCTAAATAAGAAGGTTCTAAACTTAAAGCAAACTATATACAATAAGAATGATTATCAAGCATTGTCAAGGAGAAACAAAGGGTAATAACATAAACAAAAATGGAACTACAACCAACAAGAACATCAAACAAGAATGATGTGCCAAATGTCCAGAACATGAGTAAATGGCAAATTACTGAGATTACTCCAATAGCTGTTCTATCTTAAAGATTCTGACTCTAGTACTAATACATTCTAGCTAAGATATGAGAAGATTGTAACTGTAACTATCTAGTCTGAACTGAACAGGGAAATCATGTAGATTGTCTCTGGAAAGAATATTCCAGGGAGCTAGAGAGATGGCTCAGTGGTTAAGAGTCCCATTGCTCTTCCAGAGGACCTGGGTTCAATTCCCAATGCCCACATAGCACCTCACAAGTGTCAATGTCCTCTTCTGTCCTCTGTGGGTACCAGGCACACACATGCTCAGACACTCCTACACATAAAATAAAAATAATTTTTTTAAAGAAATAGTCCAGAGGCAAGAAATACAAGGCCTTAAAAAAGCACCATATTTTGTTTTGAATTTTCTGTGCTCTTTACATCCTTATATTTTTATGAGTTCATATAACTGTAGTACTCAGGGAGGGAATTTTCTGATGTATGGGATATGTTTTGAAAACAGAACCAAGAAAATGTGTTAGGAAGTTGGAAATGGAATAGTAAACAGGCTAAGGATGAGTTCAAATATTTTAGCCTGAACAATAATGGAATATTGACAGAAAACCCTACAGCAAGAAGGAAACCCAGGAACTGTTTTAGACATGACAAAGTTTATACCCAAAGATCAAGTTGGTGATTTAATATTAGTCTGGAATTCAAGTGAGAAGTCCTATTAAAAATGTAAAAATGAGGGAGGCTGAGGCAAGTGGACAAGCAGATCTCTATGTGTTCAAGGCCTGCCTGGTCTACACCGCAAGTTCCAGGACATCCAAGGCTACAGAATGAGATTGTTTGAACAAATAAACTATACACACACAACTGAGCACCAGAGCATAATCACAGTACTTGGTGGACTGAGACAGTAAAAGGGGTTGAGCTGTAGAGATGACTCAGTAGTTAAGAGAACATACTGGCTTCCAGAGGGCCCCAGTTCGGTTCCCAGCACCCAAGTCAAGCAGCTCACAATCACCTGTAAATTCTAGGTCCAGGGGAATCCAGTGTCCTCTTCTAGCCTTCAAAAGCACATATACTCCTATGTGGACACACACACACACACACACACACACACACACACACACACACACTGCACTGCATGAGGATCGATTACACAAGAACATACCCTGTAGGCCCCTACCACCTAACCCCATCAACAGATGTAGAATGGGTTTGCAGTTGTTTTGTTTCGTGGGGTTTTGTGTTCTTTGTTTGTTGGGGGGTTTGTTGTTTTGGGTTTTTTTGTTTTGTTTTGTTTTGTTTTTTGTTGTTCCCCCCACCCCCCCCCCCCCCCAAGACAGGGTTTCTCCATGTAGTTTGGGCCTTTCCTGGAACTCACTCTGTAACCCAGGCTGGCCTTGAACTCACAGAGATCCCCTGGCTCTGCCTCCCGAGTGCTGGGATTAAAGGCATGCACCACCACCACCCAGCTGGTTTTTTGTTTTTTGTTTTTTGAAGACAAGGACTCATATAGCTCAATCTGCTTCAAAGTCACTATTTTTGCAGTATATACTCAAAGACTTAGTTTACTATGTGTATGTGTGTGGGTGTGGGGTGGAATTTATGTGTATGCACCTGTGGGTGCCTGCAGAGTGTTAAAAAACAAACAAACAAACAAAACACAATCTTTAGGGGCTGGAGAGACAGCTCAATGGTTAAGAGCCCTCCTTGTTCTTCCAGAGGACCTGGATTCAATTCATAGCACCCACATGGCAGCTCACAATCACCCATAACTCCAGAGAATCCAATGCCCCTCTGACTTTTAAGGGCACCAGACATACCCATGATGTACAGACATACATATTGGCAAAACAGTTATGCACATAAAACAAATCTATCTTTAAAAAAAAAAACTAGATGGGAATTGACTGAAGAGTCCCAATGTCATCCTCTGGCCCAGTGCCTCTGGGATCCAATGACTCTGGCCTCTGCAGGCACCTGCACACGCATAACCCTCACCCCACACCTACACACATACACATAAGTAAAAGAAACCTATCTGGTGCCCTCTTCTGTATACATAATAAATAAATAAATCTTTAAAAAAAACAAACAAAAAAAAAAAACCAAAACAAAAAACCACCAGTCCTTTGCCGGTTGTGGTGGCACATACCGGTAGGATTTGCTAAAGGAGGCAGAGGCAGGAGAATCAAGAGTTCAAGGCTAGCCTGTGATACACATTTAGGGCTGGAGAGATGGCTCAGTGGTTAAGAGCACGGACTGCTCTTTCAGAGGTCCTGAGTTCAATTCCCAGCAACCACATAGTGGCTCACAACCACTTGTAATGCGATCTGGTGCCCTCTTCTGGCCTGCAGGGACACATGCAGGCAGAATACTGTATACATAATAAGTAAATAAATCTTTAAAAAAATATATACAAAAAAAAGAAAAGAAAACTAAGTCTTTGAAATACATACTTCTAAGACTTAGACTTAGTCTTTGAAATACATACTTCTAAGACCGTGAATAAGACAGACTGAACTATATGAGCCTTGTCTCAAAATATGCGTGCACGTGTGTGTGTGTGTGTGTGTGTGCGCGCGTGCGTGCGTGCGTGTGTGTGTGTGTGTGTGTGTGTGTGCGTGCGTGCGTGTGTGTGTGTGTGTGTGTGTGTGTGTGTGTGTGTTGAGCTCAGGAGTTAAGGTGATTCTAGGCAAAAGGGCAACAACCTTTCTGAAAACAACCCAAGCATATAAAATTGAGTGTGTGCAGGATACAGAAGTCATTTAAAGCCAGGGTATTGATTTAGCTGGCCTATACAGAGGAAAGATAGAGTACATAGAATCAAGAGTTACTTGTTTTAGGTTTTTAAGACAGGGCTGCTATATAGCCCAGGTTAGCTTCAAATTCAAAAGCCTCCTGCCTCCACTTTCCAAATGCTCAAATGATAGGTATATGCCACATTTGGCTGAGAGATTTTTGTTTGCTTGGTTTTTTTGTTTGTTTGTTTGTTTGTTTGTTTGGTTGGTTGGTTGGTTGGTTTTTTTGGGGGGTGGGGGGCAGAGGAGAGGTTTCTCAGTGTAACAGCCCTTGCTGTCCTGGAACGTGAGCCACCACCACCCGACTGTTTGCTTGTTTTTTTTAATGAAGCCAAGGTTCTTGTGTGCTAGGATCCAGTTGCCTTGGAAAATGTACTAGGACGGGGGTAGAACGGAAGAGTAGTATCTTTTAGGGGATTGGGAGAAGTTAGTTGAAATGTCCACAAACAGGACACCCACAGGCCCAAGAGAATACATGAGCACAGACAGATGGGTAGCTACGATGTGCGGTGACAGACGGTTTCTCTTGCTAGCTTCAGCTTTGTTACCCAAACAGGAAAGTCTACAATGTAACGAAAAACAAATACCACAGCCTTGAGATACTGATGCAAGTTCCAGGAGAAGCCACTTAGAAGCTATGGTGGTAGTCCGAGAAGAGAGTCCCAGTGAGCCCAGCACAAGACAAGAAGCAAAGACCGGAGTGAGCTATTGTCCGGGGGAAACCGCTTAACTTGACGGTTTGTGGCCCCAGGAGCCCAACTTGTTTTTGTTCTAGTCCTAAAGGGCCTTGAATGCCAGGCCCATTTATTGGTTCTGGTTCTGCCTTGTTGAGGGGCAGTGCCCTAGGTTCCGTTCTATCTTGTTGCCAGGCAGTGCGTTCCAGCGCTGCTGTGAACTCCAGTCCCGCCTGTGCACACGAGAGCCAATGGCCTTCTACAGGAAGTTGAGGATCAGGCCTTTTTGTGCTGTTTGTAGATGTATTTTCAACCTGACCCGTGGGTCCTTCAGGAAGCTATTTAAGTACTTCAGAAGGTTCTGGAATACTGTTAAGGGATGTTTTGCTAAGATCAATGAGGAAGAGCAGCCAGTCTCCACAGCTCACTGCATTTTTCACAGAGAAAAAATTACGGAACTTGGCTACACGCTGAAGAATACAGCTCTATCCCTTGAAAAAAGAGCTCTGGCTGCCCAGAAAATTGGACTACTGGCCTTCACAGGTAACATAGCTACTTCATAACTTTCTTCTGCTTGTTAGAACACTGCAGTTTAGAAGGGATGATGATTATTTATTATTATTATTATTATTATTATTATTATTATTATTATTATGTCCTGGCTGGCCTGGATCTCTCTGTAGACCAGGCTTAGATTCTGTTTTCAATATCAACTCAAGATCTTTCAACTCAAGTTCATATCCCAACAAGGTACTAACTGAAAGCAGGGCCTGCGGTAAGGTGGAGCCTCTAGCCTGGAGCTCTATTCTTGGGCTTCTCTAACTTGTGTGACCCTGCACCTATACACTGAGAGCATTCCATTTGGTGTTAAAGCTTTAGAGGAAGCTGGAGATAAGCCCTTTCCCTTGCTTCCAACCAGCACAGCTAAGACTAGCACAAAACTAAAGCACTCTGGTCCTTGTATAATTAGTTGGCTCTTCCTCCAGAATATGAAACTCTAGGGGACTGAGCCTGCCTCATGTGATCACAGCACAGATAATTCCTTCACAGGGCTGGGCTATAGCTGGGCTGCCTGCCTCTCTAGTTTTAACCACTCAATAGTATAGAAAAAGATGCCTACATTTCCCCTCATGGATATCATTCCTTGAAGATTTGACCCTTCAAATTACATCTAAGGAATTCATTTTCCCACTAAAATAAAATTAAAGCACTCAGACCTTCTAGCCAGAAACTTTTTTTGTTTTGAGAAAGGGTCTTGTGTAGTTCAGGCTGGCCTCTAAATCTATGTAGTCAAGGATGACCTTACATTTCTGGTCTTTTTGCCTCTATCTAGGATTATAACTGGTCCTGGGGCAACCAGCCTCAGAACATATTATTTTATTAGGAGATAATCATACAGATTAAATAAAACTTTATATATATTTCTTAAAATTCATTAGGGAAGCCGGGTGGTGGTGGCACACGCCTGTAATCCCAGCACTCAGGAGGCAGAGGCAGGTGGATCTCTGTGAGTTCGAGGCCAGCCTGGTCTACAGAGCAAGATCCAGGACAGGCACCAAAACTACACAGAGAAACCATGTCAGGGGGTGGGGGGTGGGAATGGATGATGTCGGAGGCTGTCTTCTAACCTCCTCAAGCATGCACATACATATATGCACAGGCATCCCCCATGTGTGTATATATATATGTATGTATGTGTATACGCGCGCACAGGCGCACGCACGCGCACACACACACACACACATACACACAGAATAAGAATGCACAGGAGCCTCTGAAATCTTACCAGCTGCATTCACTGCATACTTCTGGAAGCAAAAATGCTTGTCTTACAGGAGGCCTGAGTGCGGCACAGTTCGCCAGCGAATACATGCAAGAAGTGGCTCTCTTGCTGCAGAGTGAGAAGGTGATGTCATCGAAGACAAAGATCCTCCTGCTGCAGAGTGTGGCATGTTGGTGCTACTTAAACCCCACCAGCCAGAGGCGAGCCAAACAACTGCAGTTCATCCCCATCTTCATTGGTTTCTTCGATACTCCCTTCCACTCCACCATCAAGAGTGAAGTCAACAGACACCGCCTTGTTCAGTTCTGGATATGCTATGCCCTCTCCGCCATGACCTGCAACAACTTAGCCATCATGAAGGAGTTGAGATCGTACAGCTCTCTAAAATACCACCTGCAGATACTGGCTATGGAGAACTGGTCTGGGTGGTCTGAAAATTTTGCTGAGGTCTTATATTTCCTAATAGGTTTTCACAGAAATTAATTTTTTTTCAGTCCACTTCCATGTTCCAGCCATCTGTGCCATTGCATTGCACTGGAAACCTGAAATAAAGACTAAAAGCCATGTGTTGTTCTACACGCTTGCCTTTTGCAGTTAAAAAGTTCTCTGCACAGGCTGAGGAGACAGTTCAGTGGGGAAAGTACTTCTTATGCATGCCTGAGGACAAGTCTAGATCCCCAGAATACACCAAAAAGCTATGTGGGTGCTGGCACCCCACTTGTGGTCCCAGCAGTGATGAAGCCTCCGTATAGATGGGCAGTGATGGGAGAAGACACACTAGGTCAACTTCAGACCTATACACATGCACTACACACATACAAACATGTACACACACACAATCTATGTAGACATCCATACAGTCTGTCCCCTGTAATCATAAAACCTCTGAACAGTTCCACTGCTTACTGTGAATTTAGAGATACGGGGCTCTTTGAGCTCACACAAGTGTAATCTCTCCCATTTTTTTATTAGGAAATAACGATGTTGAATCATCCAGGCTTTTAACCCCAGTTCAGCTACTTGGCAGGTGGAGGCAAGAGGGTTGAGTTCACAACTAGCCTGTGTAACAGTGAGACCTATTCTTCTGGGTTCCAGACCAGCCTGCCCTACAGAGTGAGTTCCAGGACAGCCAGGGCTACACAGAGAACCCCTGTCTTGAAAAACTAAAAGAGACCTTATTCTTGAAAGAAAGAAAAGAAAAAGAAAGGAAAAAAGGAGGGTGGGGAGAGCGAGAGAGAGAGAAGAAAAAAGAAAGAAAGGAAGGAAGGAAGAAGGGAGGGAGGGAGGGAGGAATGAAGGAAGGAAGAAAGGAAGGAAGGAAGGAAGGAAGGAAGGAAGGAAGGAAGGAAGGAAGGCAGGCTGGCCGGCCAGGTGTGGTAGAGCAAACATTTAATAACACTCAGGATACAAAGCTCCATAGTTTGAAGACAGTCTGTCTGGTCTACATATTGAGTAACAGGCCAGCCAGAGCTATATAGTGATACCTTGTCTTTAAAAAAAAAAAAAAAAAAAAAGCCGGGTGGTGGCACACTCCTTTAATCCCAGCACTCGGGAGGCAGAGCCAGGTGGATCTCTGTGAGTTCAAGGCCAGCCTGGGCTACCAAGTGAGTTCCAGGAAAGGCGCAAAGCTACACAGAGAAACCCTGTCTCGGGGAAAAAAAAATAAGTGGAGGGGTAGCAGAGAGGCAGCTGGAGAACTGGTTCAGTGTGGATAAAGAGCTTGCCACACAAGTATAAGGACCTGAGAGTGAATCCCCAGAACCAACCTAAAGCTGACCACAGCAGAGTGTGCTTGAAAGCCCAGCACTCCTTGGGCACTATGAGAGGCAGAGACAGGAGAATCCCTGAGGACTGTGCATGAGCTAGCCTGGTGTTCATGGCTGTGAACAAGAGACCCTGTCTCAAACAAGGTAGAAGATGAGGTCTGACACCCAAGGCTGCCCTCTGACCTCCACATGCACCCTGTAGCACTCACACACCCATACTCATGCACATGAACATACACATACACACATCATATACATACCCACACAAAAAAAAGTGTTTTTAAAAGTGGAAAGCAAAAAGCAGCCAGACATGGTGGCACACACTTGTAATCCCAGGTTTAAAGGCAAATACTATAAGGGATAGAGATGACTCAGCAGTGAGGAGTGCTCTTCCAGAGGACTTGGAAGGCAGAGGCAGGAGGACCAGAGTTCAAAGTCATCCTCAGCTACTGACTGAGTCTGAGGTGTGGGAGCCCACAAACTGACTCAGTTTCCCAGTTTGAATCTGAAGTCTATTCTGAGTCAATAGAGTTCAAGCTTGTTTGCTCCAAGGCTGTGAAAAAGTTCTGATTAGTCCCCAGAGTGTCCTTGAAAGGCTTTGAGAAAGACCTGATTAGCCCATGGGAAGGAACACACTAGCTAGCTAGATGCAGGCTGCTGACACCAGCCAGAGGTACATTGAGATAGAAAATGAAACTGTCTGTTCCTTGACTCAAGGACAGGATAGATAGAGGTTGAATGGCTGTGCTATACATTCTACATTGTCCTTCAAAACTGTATATGAGCTTGCTGTGAAATAAACTCGGGGCTGTCTGGCATTGACCAGCAGACCTCTCGACTCTTTTCTGTCTTCTTCATTGTCTCTTCAATCCGCACGCCTCCATCCAGCTACCCAGCTGACTGTCGGCAGGCACGACAAGTGGCCCCCAAGGAAGCTGAGGTCAACTTGAACTACATAAAATTCTTCCATACACTCTGTAGCATGCAGTTGCAATTAGACGCAATGGGCTGCATGCCATTGTTGAATAATGGTGGGAATATTGGTTTTAAGCCTTTACACAAAAACCAAAGTGATAGCCTCTAGTGTCTACCATTAAACCATGAACATTATTTTCTGATATCTACTTGAAGCTGATTTAGAACAATTACTTCATTACCAATTCCTCATTGAGAAAAAAACATACCCTGGGTTCTCATCACACTACATGCTTACCAAGAATAGCAACATAAGCCTCTCATCTCAGCACTTGGGAAGTAGGAGCAAAATATCAGGAGTTCAGTGGCATCTTTAGTTAAGTATTGAGTGAGCATTGAGTGGGCTTTCCTGTTTCAAAGGTCCACAGCCAATCTCTCTCATCTCTGTCTCTCTGTCTCCTCTCCTTCCCTCCCCTCCTCTCTCTGTGCCTGCTGCCTGAGGATCAAGATATAAAGCTCTCAGCTACTTCTCAGCATCATGCCAGCCTACATGCCACCATGCTCCCTGCCATGATAATGAACTAAGCCTCTGAATCTAAGCAAGCCCCCAGTTACATGCTTTCCTTTATAAGGGTTGCCTTGGTCATGGTGTCTGTTCATCTCAATAAAGCAGTGACTAAGACAGCATATGAACATTTTCTTACTACATCCATGTGCCCACTCTCAATATAATTGTTATGCAATTAGGCAGCATAATTCTTTCAATGCTTTTCCGAGCTGTCCTTGTACAACTCTTTTCCCTGTGGTTGCTTTTCACTTAGCTCCTGGATGCCTGCCATTAAGTTCCACATTTTTCTTCTCTATATTCAGCATCTCTTGGAGAACTCATGATCATCATGAAACCCAGCAAGATAACAAGTTCTAGGTGTCATGTACCTCTATCACCCCTAGTGATAGGTCCTACTCCTCTATGTACCCTTGCCTTTCATTATCCAATGTCTTCCTCTGATTGGCAGCGTTGACATTCTCAAGGTACTGGAGACTGAAACCAGGGCCTTGCACATACCTGTAGTTAGAGTTTTCCTGCCTGGCCCACGGTCAGGACAAATCTCTCTCACCTGCCAGGCCCATAGATGCTCAGAACCAACCAAGTAAACACACAGAAACTTACATTGTTTACAAACTGTATGGCGATGGCAGGCTTCTTGTTATCTACTTTTTCTATCTTAAATTAACCCATTTCTATTAATCTATACTTTGCCACTTGGTTCGTGGCTTACCTGTACCTTTACATCTTCATTGTCATGGCGGTAGCTGGCAGTGTCTCTTTTTCTCAGCCTTCCACCTCCCAGAATTCTCTTCTCTCTTGTCCCACCTATACTTCCTGCCTGGCCACTGGCCAATCAGAATTTTATTCACACAGAGCGATATCCACAACACATACCCAGCCCTTGACTGATAGATTCAACTTCAATCTTTTCCTGAAGTCAAGAAACAGTAGCAAACAGCAATGTTCCATGCAAGCAGCATCCCAGGAGGACAGGGAAAGTTGAGCCCATGATACTGAGTTTATATTTTCTAAAGACATCAATCCTGTCATGTCATGCCACTCTGCTGGAATCGGGAGTGCTGTGCTATTGGAGTGTCCTGTTCCTGGAAGAAAACATGTGATACAGAAAAGCATACATGCGGCTTAGTGGTGAAGTCTTTGCCTAGCCTGCAGAAAGCTCTGGGTTCAATCCTCAACACTGAAGGGAGGAAAAAAAAAATAAAAAGTAGCATAAAATATACCCTTTTAAAAACATATTAATGCTGGGCAGTGGTGGCTCATGCCTTTAATCCCAGCACTCGGGAGGCAGAGGCAGGCGGATCTCTGTGAGTTCAAGGCCAGCCTGGGCTACAGGAAAGGCGCAAAGCTACACAGAGAAACCCTGTCTTGAAAAACCAAAAAGAAAAAAAAAACCACATATTAACATTCTACATATAGTAATGAATTACTTACTCTTCCTCACTGCTTCAGAAGATTCTGCCACAGCTGGAGTAACATTTAGATTGCTTCCCATCTCAACAGGTCAAAGCAGTAATGAATATCATATATTTCACACAAGTATATCAAAGATATTTCTAAAAATGAAACTGACTAGTAACAGTGTCTTGTTATCCCCACACGTCACTTCTTCATTGCTGGGCTCTAGCTTTATTGAGTGGAATTGGCTTTAGGTTTCTTGGGGGGGTTAGGAGAAGAAACCATGGCTATGTCCAGTTTACATATTTAATCAGAGATGTCGAAAAGCTCTTCTGACTGTGCTCAGGGAACATATTCTCTACAGAATGGAGTGTAAGGCAATCTGGCCACCAAGCCTACTTACGCTCCAAAAGGTGCCCATCAGATTGAAGGAGGTAAAAAATACATGGCTAAGTCGTGTGTTACTGTGACATTTTGTAGCACTGTGGTGCTAAGTCTTGAATGCCAAACTGGATAGCCAGTTTTCAAGTCCTTTTGTTTTCTAACTGTTACTAAGCCTTTTAAAATCATCTCTCCAGCATTTGGGTTTTCCCAGAAACAATCGGAGATATGGATCCAAGTACTAGGACTGTATTTGGGAGTTGATCCCTGGAACCAGCAAAAGGGACAAGAGAGAGGGTACAGGTTTGTTTGTTTGGTTGGTTGGTTGGTTGGTTTTGGTTTTCTGAGACAGAATTTCACTGTGTAACGGCTTTGGCTGTGTGAGATCCGCCTACCTCTGCCTCCTGAGTGCTGGGATGAAAGGCGTGGGCCACCACCGCCTGGTGGAGTATGGATTTTAAAAATGTGCTTTCAATGGATCTCCCTGGGAAGGGGAAATAGACTAGATTGTGCAGGTAGATTGGAAGTGAGTAGGGACCAAGAGGGATCAGGTGGGGATGGGGTGGAGGGACTGTGGGAAGAGACAGCTGGAATTAGGGGGCATTTGGGGTGAGGGGTGGAAACCTAGTGCAGTGGGAGATTACTAGAATCTATGATGATGACCCTAGTGAGGACTCCTAGTAATGGAGAATACTGAGTCTGAACTGGCCATTTTTTGAAGCCAGGTAAGGCTTCCTGTGGTGAGAGTTGAGTTGGTTACATTTGGTCAAATTGTTGGCCTAGGAAGCCCTCTGGAGATCCCTAAACAACCCAGACTGAGCCGGGCGGTGGTGGTGCACGCCTTTAATCCCAGCACTCAGGAGGCAGAGGCAGAGGCAGAGGCAGGCGGATCTCTGTGAGTTCAAGGCTAGCCTGGGCTATAGAGTGAGTTCCAGGAAAGGTGCAAAGCTACACAGAGAAACCCTGTCTTGAAAAACCTAAATAAATAAATAAATAAATAAATAAAAATTTTTAAAAAATTATGGGTTAATTTAAGTGTAAGAGCTAGCTAGTAATAAGCCTGACCTACTGGATGAACATTTATAAGTAATATTAAGCCTCCGAGTCAATTATTTGGGAAGCAGCTGCCAGGTATTTGAGAGTTGCTGGTGGGACAGAAACTTCTAATTACAGATTGGTCTTAAGAAAAAAAAAAATCAATGAAATGACTCTTGATATTCTGCTATACTCATAGATCACAGTGGCCTGTCCAGTTGCCATCAGAGACTTCCTCCTAGAGCAGACGGGAGCAGATGCAGAGACCCGCAAACAGATATTACACAGTTTAAATTGGAGGTCTCCATCAGATCCTTCCCCTCAGAGCTCCAGGAACCCCGAAGAAGGGGATGAGGAAAGGCTGTAAGAGTCAGAGGGATGGAGGACACCAGAGAACAGTCACTGAGTCAACTAAGCAGGGCTCCCATGGGCGCCCAGAGACTGAAACAGCAAGCACAGGCCTGCATAGTTCCACACCATATAGGAGAGAACCAACCCCCAGGAGTGTTCCTCTGACCTCCACACATGCCTAAAGGCACATGCAGGTGACCCCCACACAAATAACAACAAAATTATTATTCTGTGCTTGCTTGCATGTCTATTTATGCACCACGTGACTTGCCTGGTGGCTTCAGAAGCCAGCGGATCCCCTGGAACTAGAGCTATAGGCATTTACGAACCACTAAGTGGGTGTAGGAGACTGGACCCAGGTCCTGTGAAAGAGCAGCAAGTGCTCTTAACCATTGGATAATCTCTCCTCTTGTGTAATATTGGAGGGACCAGCCTCAATATTACACATCCCAGGGGCTCAGGAGAGAGAACTACTAATGGCGAGGACTATTTTCGGGAAATAGAATCTCAGCACACCGAGCTCTATGGTCCATGTGCTTTAATTCCTCTGGCATAACATCCTATGCACACAGCTTCAGTTCTGTTCTCATGCCTAGCTCCTTTCTTGCCTGACTTCTCTCTATACTTATCTATTGCTCCCTCTAAGTTCTATCTTAATTCTCTCATCTTAATTCTGCCTCACCTAGGGCCTTTTCAGCTTGTTCTTACCCAGCTAGTACTTCCCCATCTAACTCTTCCTCATCTTCCATCTCGTTCCTCTAGTACTCTCTTCTAGTCCTTCAATCTAGTTCTTCCCCATCTCAGTTTGTTCCTCTCAAGTTCTTACCCATCTAGTTCTTCCATTCTCTTTTCTCTTCTCTCTTCTCCATCCTGTGCCCTGGAAGTCCTGGTATAAGAAGGGAGGGTCTGAGCTAAATTAAGTAAAAATACATTTAAAAAACTAATAAATATTGCCTTTGCCTGAGAATTTTATCATAGCAACAGGAAAAGAAACTGAGGTGACATTGCTAAGGACAAAGCAAGCCTCCATAAGGAAATCTACCCCTGCATTACCCAGGAATTTGGACCAATTTCAGATGAGCTGTGAATCCCCATTCCAGAGGAACCAAGCCCCCCAAAAGTGCAAACACCCAAGTAGGTGTATCAGGTATTTGTTGGCATTGCTATCAAATTACCTGGAAATGTTAGTAACATTATGTGAACAAATTCTTCTTTGAGTATCAAAACTATGTAATAGCAATTTGCATTTTAAATCAAAGGGAAGGAAGTTTGAACTGAAAAAAAAATTACTGTGGGGAAAATGGACATTTTTTTCCTTGGTTTTTCAAGATAGGGTTTCTCTGTGTAGTCCTGGCTGTCCAGGATTAGAGGTGTGTGCCATCGTTGTCCAGCAGGAAAATGGACTTGTTAATCCTGCTGAGAACTAGGCTGGTATACATACTGTAAGAACCTGTTACCCTATCCAAAGGACCTAGGTGCTCTGATAGTTATAAATTCCTTGCAGTTCCTTGACCTGTGATTTATCAGGTAAAACCTGAAGTCCAGAGATCTTTGGGGGGTTTTGTTGTTGTTTGGTCGGTTTGGTTTGGTTTTTTGAAGACAGGGTCTTACTCTGTAGCCTTGGCTGTCCTAGAACTCAGAGATCTTCCTGCCTCTGCCTCCAGACTGCTGGGATTAAAGGTGTGTGCTACTGCAGAAGGCTAAATCCAGAGATCTTTTAAAGGAATAGTTAGTTAGACAGAATTAAGGGCCATTATGGCAGTACGGTGGTCATGTGCTGCATTAAAATGTACTAGAATATACTTCTGAAAGCATCTGAATTTCTTTTATCAAGAGCTTTTGTTGTTTTTTGAGATAATTTCTCTATGTAGCCCTTTGCTGTCTTAGAATTCACTTTGTAGACCAGGCTGCCCTCAAATGCAAAGATCTTCCTCCCTAGTGCTGGGATTAAAGGTATGGGCCACTACACCCAGCTTTTTAAAAACAAGTATAGGGGTTGGGGATTTAGCTCAGTGGTAGAGTGCTAGGCTGGGTTCGATATTCAGCTCAAAAAAAAAACAAAAAAAAAACCAGAGAGTCTGAGAGAACCTTACGCAACTGGAGAAAAGTATCTCTGAGTAGCTGTGTCTTTTGCCTGTTTTTCAAAGAGGAAGTTCTACTTTTTACAAAGCCTATTGATGACACAGCTCTAGCTCTTCATGTCCTGTATGAGAAACTTTTGCAAACCCAAATATTGTTAAGGCTTTTTCATTTTAGAAACCTTTCCTGCTCTGGCATTGCCCTAAAAGTTGTTACCACGGTATGCTGTGGGATGTTCTGTATGTCAAATGTGTTGCTCTGATTGGTTAAAATAAAGTGCTGATTGGCCAGTAGCCAGGCAGGAAGGATAGGGTAGGCAGGGCAAGGAGAATTGTAGGAAATGGAAGGCTGGGGAGAGAGACACCACCAGCCACTGCCATGACAAGGAAGATGTAAGGTACTGGTAAGCCACAAGCCACGTGGCAAAGTATAGATGAATAGAAATGGGTTAAGTTAAGATAGAAGAACTAGATAGCAAGAAGCCTGCCATGGCCATACAGTTTATAAGTAATATAAGCGTCTGAGTGATTATTTTGTACGTGGGTTATGGGACCGCAGGGGCTTGGTGGCACCTGGAGAGACGCTCTCCAACTACAATGGTGCTTTAAAAATCCTCTTTATAAACAGTGGGGGAGGAAGGATATTGATGGAATACATGGTCATGAAAGAAGAATATTTGAGAGTTGGGGGTGGGCGAGCAACAAGCAGGGGACAGACAGGAGGAAACATGGACAGGGCTAAGACCTCAGCACATGTAGGAAACGTTACCCTGAGATGTTTAGTTATACCCTTGTACAACTAAACTAAGTCACACAGTTCCACTCTCCTAATTGTGACATTACCAGATTCTCCCCCTTGCCCTATCCCAAGTATTTTTAAAAATTAATTTGCCAGTTCTCTAATGCAATCTTTAAGCTAGTGACCCAAATCCGAAACATGCATAGCCACCATCTCCATCTTGCAGTAGCCGCTAGCCTTGAGTAGTTTATAAAACATAAATTAAATCTTTTTTCCGTTCACACTAACCACATTTTAAATGCTGAACTAGTGGCTCCTTCATTGTACAACACAGGTATATCACCATCACTTCCAAGTCCCATTGAACAAAGTTATTAGTAAAAGCTTCCATTTTTGTTTTTAAAATATTTATTACCTATTTGAGTGTGGCACACATGCCAAAGCACACGAATGGTCAGAGAATACCTTTCCTGAGTTGGTTATCATTTCTGCTGCTCTGCATAAACCAGGCTAGATAGCCCGTGAGCTCTCATCTCTGCTTGCTGTCTCCACATAGAAGTGTGCTGGGACTGCAGACCACCTAGCTTGTCTTAAAAGCATGAATTCCATTAACTGGGCATGTGAGCGAAAGCCTTTTAATCCCAGAACTCCAGTGTTCTGGGAGACAGAGGTAGGTGGATCCCCAAGTCCGAGGCCAGCCTGGTCTACATAGAGTTGCAGGTCAGCCAGAGCTATACAGAGAGAGCTTGTCTTTAAAAAAAAAAAAAAAAAAGAGGGGGACGGGACAGGACTCAAGGGATGAAACTCAGGTCCACGGCCCTCACAGCTAGTCCTCCTACCAACTAAGCCATCTCCCTGGCCTGTTTGTTTTGCAACAGGGTCTCATGTAGCCCAGGCTGGCCTTGAATTCATTATGTAGCAGAGGACCCTGAACTTTTCTGATCCTCCTGCCTCCACCTCCCAGAGCACTAGAATTACAAGTGCACACCACTACACTTAGCTTGTGCAGCTGGGATAAAGCAGGCCATTGTGCATGCTAAGCTCAACTGAGTTACAGCACCACTCTAATACAGCTTCCTTTCTTAAGCACTTAGATCAGACACAGTAGTCTTTTTCATCACATTAATACTAACACAGGCTTTTCCTCAATATTGGTGATAGGAAAATTAAAGTTCTGGAAGAAAACATACCTAAAATAATCTTTTGAGGGGGGGTTGGGGATTTAGCTCAGTGGTAGAGCGCTTGCCTAGCACAAAGCCCTGGGTTCGATCCTCAGCTCTGGCAAAAAAAAAAAAAACTAATAATAATCTTTTGGGGCTGGTGACATGGCTCAATAGGCAGACTCTTGCTGCCAAGCCTGGCAACCCATCTCTGTGACCCACAAAGTGGAAGAACTGACTCCCACAAACCAACCTCTGACATTCATACACAAGTAAGTAAGGGTAATAAAAGTAATGGTCGATAATGTTCTTTGTTGTCAACCTATATAAAAACACTTACATGCCCATCAGCACATACTCCAACCCGATGTTGCATGCTTTTCTAGCAATGTCTCCTGTCTGGTTTTCTTCTTACTCCTTTGATACACACTTTGTGTATAGTTTCCAAACTTTCAGCTACACTGTGTTTCCCCCTGCACTTCCATTCACCACTTTGCTTCTGAGGACTGTCTCTATCACCCACTACCTACTGCTTGGAAAGTTCAAAAATACTATGACCATACGACTTAGACAGGCCTTTACCTAGCTAATCAAATTCACTTGGGGAAGCTTTAGGAAAGTAGACGCTTCACTCAAAACATGATTAAAAATAGACAAACATGAAAATCAACATTGCTCAAAGTGATCCTGAGATCAGATCAACAGATTATTTAGCTCCAGACAGAAGGAAGTTCATTTCCCACTTCTACAAAGTGAAATAATAAAATACTATAGAAACAGATGCATTCTCTACAAACTGGATACATTGAATTCTCCAAGATATAGCATGTTCAACAGGAAACTGAAGTTTATTTAATATACACAAGTCACATCTGACACTGAGAAACTGAAAATGATATTTACATCAAACAGATTAAAATACATACTGTCTGTATTTGAATGTGGTGCTAGCCCCAGACTCCAACCTGGACTGCAGCACCCGCATATTGTAGTTCATTTCCCAAGAGCTACACCAAATGGCAAAGCTGGCAGTGCACCCGACACTTCATGTACACGGTTTGGCGTCCGTGGAGGAGGACACAATCTCTTCAGCACACGTGCCAGTCTCTGAGTCTTCCACTTCAGAATCCTCAACAGTCTCCTCTTCGGAATCAAATTCCTGACTCTCTGGTGATTCAAAGCTATCCAGGGGTTCATTACTCAGCCTCTATTAGGGAATAAGCCAGTGATTTATTGTTAAGATCTTGAAACTGAAATACACTGATACTCAGTATACCGATACGGCAACCCACCAATGCTATAATACCCTCAATAAATTCTTTTACAGTGTTATATCAATGTGCTGTGGATATCGCTCTGTATAAATAAAATGCTGTTTGGCCAGTGCCCAGGCAGGAAGTATAGGCGGGACAACAGAGAAGAGAATTCTGGGAAGTGGAAGGCTGGGGAGGAGATACACTGCCAGCGACCACCATGACAAGGAAGATGTAAGGTACTGGTAAGCCACGAGCCACGTGGCAAAGTATAGATTAATAGAAATGGGTTAATTTAAGATAGAAGAAGTAGATAACAAAAAGCCTGCCACGGCCATACAGTTTGTAAACAATGTAAGTTTCTGTGTGTTTACTTGGTTGGTCTGAGCATCTATGGGCATGGTGGGTGAGAAAGATTTGTCCTGACTGTGGGCCAGGCAGGAAAACTCTAACTACATCAATGCCTATACAGCGCTACATCATATTTCAGCAAAATCCAGTTAGTAATTCCCTGTTTTTTTAAAGCACTGATTGAGCTGCTTCCAAAGTACAACCTAAATTGATACTTCTCTTGTGTTCTTCATTTCCAACCAGCTGGGGAACCATATTTTTAAAGCCAACAGAGAGAACTAGTTCAGTACTTCAAAGATTGTCATGGCAGGGCTGGAGAGATGACTCAGTGGTTAAGAGCATGCAGTGTTCCTCTAGAGGACCAGAGTTCTATTCCAGCACCCACATCAGGCGTAACTCTAGCTCCAGGCCATATTTACACATAATTAAAAATAGTAAAAAAAATTTTTTTTTTTAAATCTTAAAACAGCAACAATAACATTGTCATGGCTCTAAATTTAATGTGAGAAGGTTTGATTTGAAAAGCTTTCTTTCCATTGGTAAGATGGATTTGCTTTGTAAATACAAAAAAGGCTGAAAGTGACAAAGACAAGTCTGGTAAAGTCACAGGAATCAGTCTGACTCTTAGAAACACCGTAGCTACTCCCAAATTTAAAAAGTCAGATAACGCCTATTTGTTTTAGAAATGATAGGTGATATCATACAAAAACCAGAACCTAGAAATGTGTCAACTGTGCAACAGAGTAACTTTTTTTATTATCTCTTTCAGATGGTAAGGAAAATAACTGACAGAGTGAACACACTCACTGACCACACGGTCGATGACTCTGAACCCAGTCACTACGGAATCACCTACCTCAATCACCTCGGCCATGTACTGTACATGCTCTGCTACCTCTGCCAAGTCCTTATTCTCCTTCCTCAGGCGGGCAATCTCACTGTCCTTTTGTTCAATTTCTTTATGAAGCTACAGAATAAAAATAAAAGCTCAGTACTCCACAAATCTGCTCTCATCTCGAGCACTCTCCCAACAGATCGCTGACAAACCCAAACAATAACACACTGGGCCTCACTCTGCTTATGCAGTCAAACTCCAGGAGACCCACGGTCAAGCTAGTCTGTGCCAGTCGACCCTGCTGAACTGAGGGAAAACTACCAGAGCCCTTCAGCTGGTGAGAACCGCACACGTACCTTCTCGTTTTCTTTAAGAGCTTCACAGAGAGCTCTCCTCCGCTTTTCTGCCACTTCTTTCCAATACTGAGAAGATGGGTTCTCTGGAATAAATCAATGGTTTACATGACTTCAAAAGTCAGTGCCAAAACCTGATTGTGGTGGAGCACATGCTCCCAGCACTCAGGAGTCTGAGGCCAGCCTAGACTACATATCAAGTCCTTATTTAAAAACACAAAACTTATTGCTATAAAAAAAACTCAGTTGAAAAGTTCTAATCTAATTTTTTCAACATATCAAAGTTTTCAATCCCTAAAAAGAATTGCAACAGATCTATCACCTATACAGTTAAATATTTTACAAGATTCATTTTGTGTTTATGATTTTTCTTTGACCTTTATGGGGGACAAGGACTCTACCACCATTGAGCTACACTCTCAGCCCAAATACTGTTACCTTTGAAAAGTCTAGACTAGTTAATTTGCATTTAATTCTTAATTTTGAATTTGTTTCAAGCTCAACATTTTTGGCAGGAATAAATGCATTGTATCTTCAGTGTATTATCAGGAAGTACATACCAGTCTGTTACAATGTGGAATATAAAATTTGATCATTTTATTTGGCTGCCATATATCAAATTTCACCCCTGTAAAAATTGTTTTCTTGGTAATTAATAAGAGATCTAAGGAGTAAAACTGGAGTTTGTTAAGCTGTTCCCCAGCCAGTTTTAACTCTACTGGTAGTTCTTGCCTAAACCTTCCATACTCTACAGTGGATGTGATTTTGACAGGGATTCTCTCTAGTCCATTTTCTCTTAAGCTATCATTACAGATTCATATGCTCTTTACATTCACTGTACCATGAGTCATTCTTCCTGTCTTTTCACTGGTTTTATTTTGAGACATGTATCCCAGGCTGGCCTTGAACTTGATGCATAGCTGAGAATGACTTTGAAGTGATTTTCCTCCCTTTACCATTTCAGAGCATGCATGACAAGTGTGGGCCACCATGCCAGTTTTAGCAGAAGCCATTCTTGCCACTAGTCAGTTTCATGCTCAAATTTCCACACATTTAATTAGTGTGAATCTCTTCAAAGAGTCCATTCCTTAAATATGTCCAAAACTTTCCCTTATTTTCTGATATGAGACCTAAGGATCATTCTATAGTATTCTGGATATTAGAATCCTGGAGTTGGCCATTTCCTGAAGAGCTTTAGTGCAGAATAGTGTTTACAAACCAAGAATTGGATATCTGCTATGTTTCTTACTTTTAGTGGAGGGATTTTAATAATCAATTGATAGTAATACTCTCAACCATTCAACACTTCATCCTTCCCTTCTCCATTCCACATGTGTATTTCCATTCACCCAATTAAGAACTTGCCTCCCGGGGCTGGAGAGATGGCTCAGAGGTTAAGAGCACTGGCTGCTCTTCCAGAGATCCTGAATTCAATTCCCAGCAATCACATGGTGGCTCACAACCATCTGTAATGAGATCTAGTGCCCTCTTCTGACCTGCAGGCATACATGCAGGCAGAACACTGTATATATAATAAATAAATAAGTCTTAAAAACAACAACAAAAAAAAACTTGCCTCCCAACATCAACATATTACTCATTTGTTCTGTTCTAAAATATATACAAGATTTTTCTTTAAGAGTACACAATGCACTACCAACAACAGATTTAACAAAATCCAGGCACTCTGTGTGGGTCTTTTAATTCTAATGATATATGCACTGAAGTTCTCAAGTCATAGTTTTGCTTGTATTTTCTATGACTAAGAATGTCTATGATCACCAGATGACTGTACAAGCGATATTTCTGACATATGTATAGAACTAACCCTTGACTGATTTTAACCTCATCAGGTACCAACATTCCAAGTCCTGTTTCATATGCACTACAAAACTGCTGTGGTTCTATGTAGTAGACCAACCATTTGCAATTTTGTCCTGTAAAAGTACTTTCTGGCTGGGCAGTGGTGGCACACGCCTTTAATCCCAGCACTTGGGAGGCAGAGGCAGACGGATCTCTGAGGCCAGCCTGGTCTACAGAGTAAGATCCAGGACAAACACCAAAACTACACAGAAAAACCCTGTCGAAAAACAAAACAAAACAAAACAAAACAAAACAAAAACAACAGTCCACCACAGTTATTGTAAAACATGTTCCGTTCTCTTTTCTCTTCTGATTTCTACTACTCTTCCATTAAAAACTAACACTTATTAAAGTGTATTTCAGGCCAGGTGGTGGTGGGGCACGCCTTTAATCCCAGCACTTGGGAGGCAGAGGCAGGTGGATATCTCTGAGTTAGAGGTCAGAGTGAGTTCCAGGACAGCCAAGGCTGTTACACAGAGAAACACTTTCCCAGAAAAAAAAAGTGTATTTCAGCCAAGAGGTGGTGACTCATGCCTTTAATCCCAGCACTAGGAGGCAGAAGCAGGTGACTCTCCGAGTTCAAGATCAGCTGGGTCCAAAAAAAAAAAAAGAAAGAAAGTAATTTCCCATTCACCTTTACCCCTTCCCAGTGGGGTTCCTCCGCCCTGCCACTCCGTGTTTTCTTGGAGTACTCACATCCTTTCTCTATCACCACTTTTCTCCTGAAAGCCCACTTCCAGGTCTCATAAAATCCTGGTGCAATTTACTCTCACAGATGCCAATTTAGTCACGGTCCTATTCCTTAATAATATCTCACCCACAAAAAATGGTTCCCTGTGTCCAAATTTAGAGTATTTGCCTATTTATACAACAAAATTTTAAATTATCAAACAGCAACCCCACCAAATCATACACCTTCATCAAAATTTAAACTTTCAAGACAAGGCTATGCTCTTTTTTTCATACCTTTAATCATAAGATCAAATGCTTCCTGGGTGACATCTCCAACATCTTTATTTTCACTAGCCTCTGGACCCAGAGCTCGAAGTCTTAGATGTTAACTGGTCATTCCAGTGCTTCCTTTTGGACAAGCCTTTTGGCAACTGTGATGGAAACGCTTATTAGATTTAATGAGCAAGAAAGCTACACTGTTCAGTTATTTATGCATTTAAGAGCCTTTTTAAGTTACATAATTCAAAACTACCAAAATAGGGCTGGTGAGATGGCTCACTACATAAAGGTACTTGCTGTCAACCTGCATTCAATCCCTGGGACCCACAGTGACAGGAGCAGATTCCTGAAAGCAGTCCTGATTTCAACTGTGTATTGTGACACTTACATGAGCCAAAGTCCATGCAAACACATATATACACACGTGGGTATGTGCACACCCAAAGTAAATAGTTGTAAAATTTTTTACACTTTATTTGTAATTATATTTTTATGTCTGTGTGTGGGTTTATGGATTTGAGTGCAGTCCTTGGCCAGAAAAGGATGTCCCATCCCTTTAAGGAAGAGTTAGAGGCAGTTGTAATCTACCTGACTAACATGGGTACTGGGAACTGAACTCAGGTCCTATTAAAGAGTAGTGTATGCTCTTAACCACAGAGCTGTCTTTTCAGCCCATAAACATAACTTCAAAACACCTACCAGAATGTATATTATTTTAGAAATTTTATTTGCAGGAACTATTTTGATTAGAATTTAGGAAAATCTGGGAACTGTTTAATGCTGATTGACCATCTCCCCATGCTAGCCCTGGACACATACCTCATTTTCTCTGCCAACAAGAGATCCATCTGCAGAAGGCTGAATCATCTTCAGCGTTCTCCTTGGAACAGGACTATTCTAAAAGTCAAGATGATTCATTATCTGGTTACTGCTATATGATTACTTTCCAAGTTTCTATATAGTTAGACTTAGTCTTACTATAATTTGAGTTTAAGAAAAAAGAAATCACTAAGAACACAAGATTTGCCCTGATGCTGTATCAGAATAAGATGTTGGCTTTATCAATCAGCAAACTTACTTCCCAAGTTATAATAAAGTTTGAAGAAATGTTAAGAATGGGTGGGCCAGCCAGGTGGCGGTGCGTATGCCTTTAATCCCAACACTCGGGAGGCAGAGCCAGGCAGATCTGTGAATTTGAGGACAGACTGGTCTACAGAGAGAGATCTGGATAGGCACCAAAACTACACAGAGAAACCCTGTCTCGAAAAACAAAACAAAAGAATGGGTGGGCCACACCACCCAACCAGACACACACAGGTAACTTTTCTCATTCTAATCCATATTCTTGCTGTAAGTCAATCCATTTACTTTAGTTAAAACACACATAACACACTTTCTATGGTAGCACTGATAATTCAAACGTCTGGCAAATTTTCAATTAAAAAAAAATGACTGTCTATTATTTAAAAAAAAATATTCCAGGTTGGGGATTTAGCTCAGTGGTAGAACATTTGCCTAAAATCTTCTGAATGGGAACTTATACTACTTACAAAAGAGGTAAACACTGAAAGAAAAGATTATTCTTCAAAATTCTTTTCTCTAACCAAAAAGATTCATCTCAGAACTCTAAATATTCCCAAACATTATGGGCATTTGTGAAAAAGACTGCTGGTTGGTTTTTGTCAAACCCAGGACCTATCTGGGAAGAGGTAATCTGACCTGATGAAAGAATGGCCTGCAAGCAAGCAGGGATGGGGTGGGGAGCATTTTCTTGGTTGAGGACTGAAATGAAGGGCTCAGTTGTTGCCAGTGCTATCCTTGGGCAAGTAACTGGGGTGCATAAGACAGAAACTGAGCAAGCAAGCAGGTAAGGGGCATCTTCAGTTCCTGCCTTGAGCTCTTGTCCTGACCTCCCTCAGTGCTGGACTGTGACCTGAGAGCTGGAAGCTGAAATACACTTTCCTCTCTGGGTGGTTTTTGTTGTTGTTTTGGTTTTTTTGAGGCAGGTTCTGTCTGTGTAGCCCTGGATGTCCTAGAACTCATTTTGTAGACCAGGCTGGCCTCCAACTTGAAGATCCGCCCTCCTCTGCTTCCTCAGTGCTGGGATTAAAGCTGTGCACCACAACCACCTGGCTTGGTCATAGTGTTTTATCACAGAAATACAAACCCTAATACAGAAATATTGTTAAAAATGTTATATTACATTTACGTACACATATATACACACACGTAGAGATCAGAAGACAATTTGCCAGTTCTTTTCTTTTACCATATATAGTCCAGTGGGTCATCAGGCTAGGCAACAAGCATCTCACAGGCCCAGGAATATAATTTTTACTTATCAATTTATTGAAGACAGGGTCTTTCTATATAGCCCTGGCTGGCCTTGAATTCACAGAGATCCACCTGCTTCTACATCCCGAGTGCCGGAACCAAAGGCTTGCACCACTACGTCTGGCACCAGAAATATAACTTTTAGGAAAACATTGTGGGTGGAAGCAAGTGCATGTGTATGCCATGGTAGCCCCTCCTGAACTATCATCTAAAAATAGAAGCAGTTTTGTTACAAGTTCATTCATTAGGACACTGATAAAATGTCTGTACTTTAGACAAACTAAAACACTCTGGCCCAGGTGTAGCACAAACCTGTAATACCAGCACTTGGTAGGTAGAGGCAGGTGGAACTCTGAGTTCAAGGCCAGCCTGAGGTCTACATAGTGAGTGCCACACTAGCCAGGCCTGCATACTGAGAGCCTATCTCAAACAAACAACAACAAAAACAAGCCATGCATGGTGGCACACACATTTAATCCCAGTACTCAGGAGGCAGAGGCAGACGGATTTCTATGAGTTTCAGGATAGCCGAGGCTACATAGTGAGATCTAGCCTCAAAACAATTCCCTTCCCCCAAAAAACCCTCTAAAATCCCCAAGACAGTACTTTAAAAACAAAATTTTGAGCCCAGTAGTGGTGGGGCATGCTTTAATCCCAGGACTTGGGAGGCAGAGGCAGGTAGATCTCTGTGAGTTCAAGGCCAGCCTGGTCTACAGAGCTAGTTCCAGGATAGTCAGGGCTGGTACACAGAGAAACCCTGTCTCGAAAAAAACCAAAAGATAAAATAAGTAAAAATTAAAAAGTTGCCTTCTTTATAATATGTAAGCCCCTATATATTTCCTGATTTATGAGTTCTATTTTGGGGGAGAAAAAAAAGAATCATTAGTTATACCGCCACCATGGGATAGTAAACAATGGTGAATACTCAAACAAGGTTAGCAAGAACATGACACCACACGGGCGTGAGAAAGTTACTGTACTTCACATGACAAAGTTCACCTTTCCCACGGTAAAGTTTCTACTGTTGATTATTATCTCTCTATTTAACTGAGGGACAAATGCCAACTACCATGAGAACAAATATTACAACAACATTTCAGATATAATTTAGATTACAGATTAATCAAGTCTCTAAACAAAAGAAAATAGAACTAAATGTTTGATCTTGATAATGGTCAAAGAAGCCAACTAAGGTGCTGTCATTTGCACACTTCCAGGATTTACACTTTACACATGTGAGCTTTGCAAAATATAACTCAAGGAATGTACACTGCTATGACACTCCTTTCTCCATACACATAGTACATTAGAATAACAGACTTCTAGACTCCCAAGTTTCATTCATCTATTTCAATCTTAACCTGTTCAGAAAACAACTTGATACTCTCCAAACCCTCTCCCCAAAAATGTATGCAAGAGTACACTCCATTTTCCAACTTCTGATAATGAATCCTGAATTTAAACTCACTCTGAGGGTTGAGGAAAAATGGTTTCAGCCCAGGAGTTTGGGGCCAGCCTGGGCAACACAGCAAGACCTCACCTCTTAATGAAAAGAAACCAATTCAAGCACATTTCAGAGGTTCCATTACATACCTTCACATTCTCTTGGGCTTCTTCCTGTTTCTGCTTCATACTGGAGTTCATTTTTCAGCTGGCAACACAAACAAGCATTTTTTTTTTAAATTTTAATAATTTTAAAACAGTGTAGTTTATAACTGAGGGTAGAGTCTAGATTCTTTTTTAATTATTTACACCACAAAAATGTTCCTACTTTATGGTAGAACCCCTATCTGACAGAATGACACAGTGTCCTGTACAAAATACAGAGATCTCAAAGGATCTGAGAAAGGGGCACCGGGAAAATCAAAACAGGCACTTAAGCACACTCAGATCTACCCTAAAGAATACCATCCTGCCTGTCACAGTGGCACATTCCGGACTGCAGTGGCAGAGATAAGAAAATAACACGCCAGAGATCAGCCTAGGCTACATAACCAAGATCCTGTCTCAAAAAAAAAAAAAAAAAAAAAATCCAAGAACTTTTGGCTAGGGATGTAGCTCCGTGGGTAGAGTGCCTAACTAGCATGTTCAAAGGCATGCTTTCTTAGTACAGCATAGACCAGGCCTAGTGGCATCAGCTGGGAAGCAGAAGAAACAGAATTCAAGATTATCCTCAGCTACATAGCAAACTTAAGACCAATTCCCCTCTTACTTACATGTAATTAATAATTTACATTGTGTCCTAGCACCCACACATGTATGTAAATACAAACAGCTTAAACCCAGTGTGGAGTTCTGCTATTTTCTACTCTATTTCACGTCAATAAAACCTTATCGGAAACCCACTCAAGGGACTCTAGATGTGTTTCTTCTTTCCTTTTGAGACGGCTAAGTAGGCAAAGTTGGCCCAGAACTCCTGAACCTCCGGCCTCGGCCTCCTGAATGCGGGAGATTGAGCACTGCCACGCCCAGGCTTGGGAAATGTTTCCTAAAATGCAGGTAATGGCCCTAAGATCTTGTTTATCATTAGTCAGGCGCATAGGACAGAGTCCGAGGAGAACCCACTGTCACCTACACCGGCATCTCTGGAATTGGAGACGCAGGATTCAATGCCCTCGTCCCAGAAGCAGCGTTTGCACTACCTATGAGCTGGCCGGCCGGAGGTACCCGGCTAGACCCCTGCCACGCCGTCCCTGAGACTCAGCGGCCGCACACCTTTCCGGACGCGCCAGCCCCGCCCAACGCGGCGTGCGCCAGCCAATAGGAAGCGCGAACGCCAGAGCGCGCCAAAACCGACCCCACCTATGGCTCAGCCCCTCGTCTCAGCTCGCCCAGCTTTGCCCTGCAGCCCGGCCGGGACCCCGGGCCGAGACTACAGGCCGAGACTAGGATTCCTTAGGATTCCTTCAAGTCCTCGCCTCTCCCGGCCGGTTCCCCGCGGCTGTCGAGGCAGGCCTGGCTTCGGGCCAGACGGAAGACACCGCGGCCGGAGTTGCGCTCGCCCCCCGCGCCCTCGGACTCACAGACTACGGTGCTCGGTTCCCAGCGAGCGTAAGAGCGGGACGAACCCCTGGCAGCACGCCGGTCCCAACGGCACCAGAACGACCCGAACCTGCGGACTGACCCGCCGACCGGGCAGCTGACGTCGATGAGGGGCGGGGCGTCGGAATCCAGCCAATCGCCTCTTGCCGCCGCCCACCGCGCCCACGGACTCCGTGCGCCTGCGCAGTCAGTCACGGCGCCTGTAGTCTTTGGGAGAGGTGTCCAGGTTCCTCCTGGTTTAGAGGTCTTCTGTTCTGTTCCCCCGCCCTTGCTTTCCGACCCTCTGCTGGAAGCTCAAAGCTTCTGTACTCTGTAGGTACTCTGCTGGCGAGGACAAAGGACCTACTCCCACTAGCGGCAAATACGGAATATACGTATATTTTTTAAAGTTATTTTATATATTTGTGTATTGTCTGTTTAGCTTTTTGTTTGTTTTCGAGACAGGGTTTCTCTGTGTGGTCAAGACAGGAACTTGAGGCAGCTGGTCCCACCACATCCACAGTCAAGAGCAGAGAGAAGTAAACACATGCATGCTCCGTGCTCATCTACGTCTATTCTTAGACACTTCAGTACCCCAAAGAAGGGACTGGCACCACCCACTAAAAGCAATCAAGACAATCAATCACCGTGGACATACTCAGAGGCCACCCTCATTTAGGCAATCCGTCTTTGAAACTCTCTTCCCAAGTGATTCTAAGTTGTGTCAAGTAGACAGTTAAAGTTCATCATCACAGCTGTGTCAACAGGAGCCACAGTAAATCTTCCATTCTTCAGAAGGTGACAGCCAGGTGACCCCCAGTATACCCATGAAGGCCCGCAATACCTGGCACATGGTTGTTATTCGGAATTTGTTTGCTTTACAAACAAGATCTAAATGAAACACTTGACTTCATGTTAAATATTGGAATAGATACCTGAGAAATGTTATGTTTCTGAATCAAAGAAAAAAAAATACTACAGAAATCTTATTCTGTTTGGAGGTAGACAAGGAGCCTAGATGGCTTCTGTCCACCCCTTCCAATACAGTCATTCTGTTTGCTTCAGTATAGTCCATGTGTAGGGAGATGGGATACATTCATCTTGGTTAATTAATTAAACTTCTAAAGAACAAGCTAGTTATGGTGGTGCATGTCTGAAATCCTAGCACATGGGATGCAGAAGCTGGAGGGTATTGAGGTGAAAGCCAAAATGGGCTGTCTAGAGAATTTGAGGCCAATCTGGACTACATAATGAGACACTGCATAAAAATTGGGGGGGGGGGCTGGAGAGATGGCTCAGCAGTTAAGAGCACTAGCTGCTCTTCCAGAGGTCCTGAGTTCAATTCCCAGCACCTACATGGTAGCTCACAACCATCTCTAATGAGATCTGGTGCCCTCTTCTGGCCTGCAGGCAAACATACAGGTAGAACACTGTATGCATAATACATAAATAAATCTTAAAAATTTTTTTTGAAAGAATATTGCATAGCTGTGAACAAAAGTTAAGTTTGGTCAACAGATGAGGAAAACTCAATACAGACTGCTAAATGGATGAGTCTTCCAAATTCAAGACCTTTTAATTTAGATAGCATTGCCACCTAGTGAGCAGGAGAAATTATTGTGATTAATATTATTAAATTATTGTGAATAAATTTATAAATGCTTTTTAAAGATTTTACTGTTTTTTTTTTTTTAACATGCATGGTAGTGCAGCCCTTTAATCCCAGCATTCAGGAGGCAGAAATAGGCAGTTATGTGTTAGTTTGAGGCCAGTCAGTGTTCTTGGGGGGAGGAATGAGGAAGCATTAGATAGAAACATAGCCGGAGATAGAGAGAAAAACAGAGACACAGGATAGCTTTGGGAGGGCCCTGGGTCAATACCCAGCTGCTCCTCCCCCACCCCTAACTTTATTCATAATGGGCTTTTATCCATCAGCAAGGGGAGGGGCAAAAGACCTCTTCCTTCCAACATCGAGGTATAAAATAGCAACAAGTGTAGACCTTTTAAAACACCTGATACCCATGCCTTTGACCAAATCATCCTATTATGCAGCCCTGATGGGCAAAGCAAGCTCAGACTTTCTGACCTTGAATTAGGCCTTACTAGGGAGCCTCTGTGGGCCCCCACAGAGGTTAAAAAATGTTATGTGTGTATGTGTTCACGTCTGTGCCTGTGTGAGTACAGGTATACACTAAATCCAGAAGAGGGCATCAGATCTCCTGAAGTAGAATTCCAGGTGGGTGTGAACCACCTTTTGTGGGTGCTGGGAACTGAGACCCACTGAAAGAGCAGTATGAGCGCTTAACTGCTGAGCTCTCTCATTCCTCATGATGGACTTTCTGAAACTGAATCCAAACGTTTTTGAAGAATTCTGTAGGTTTGCTCTGTACTAGCTTAGGATTTGGGGTAACAATTTAGGAAGTCAGTGGGAATTTCTTCTTTCCTTCCTTTTTTTTTGGGGGGGGGGATATTGTTACATTTCTTCCTAAATACATCAGCACACTACATGACAATCTATCAGTGACAGATTTTAAAGCTGTCTTTTTTTTTTTACTGACTTACTTTGTGTGTATGTGGTGAGGCAGGAGTGTGTGTGCCACAGCACATGTGTATAGTTCAGGGTCAATTCTATTCTTCCACCATATGGATCCCAGGGATTGAACTCACGTTGTCAGGTGTGGCAGCAAGTGCCTTTACCAGCTGAGCCATCTTGCTGGTCCTATTGTTTATTAAGGTAATTATGTTCTCAGAATTCTCAGTTCCGTTTTTACCCATCTCCTGGACCATCTGCTACCAACCCCCACAGTTACCATTTCCTAGTTCTATTATTTTCTAACTTGGCTTCTTAAGAAGGTGTTATTTAGAAACCCTGTCTTGAAAAACCATAATGATGATGATGATGATGATGATGATAATTTAAAAGGTTTTATATATTATTACTTGGGAGGGGGGCCTGTGTGCACAAGGAGGTCAGAGAACAACTTTGTGGAGTAAATTCTCACTTTGCACCTTTCCATGGCGTGTGGGTTAGAAACACAGGCTATCGGGTTTCTCAGCAAAGACTTTACCCACAGAGCCATCTCATAGCCTGTGATTTCTCCTTTTGATGATGTTTGCACTTACCTGGCAGGGAAGATGCCATGATCATGAAGATGGTTTTCCCAGGGTGAGGCTGATCCCCAAGATTTCCCCCAATGCAGGAAACTAGACTATATAATTTGTAATAGTGGGGGACTGCATTTAACACCCCCCAAGTAAATACATACAAATAAGTCTTTTAAATTTTGTTTTGCTTTGTGTGTGTGTGTGTGTGTGTGTGTGTGTGTGTGTGTGTGTTTAGACAAGGTTTCTCTGTGTAGCCCTGGCTGTCCTGGAACTCAGAGATCTGTCTGCCTCTGCCTCCTGAGTGCTGAGATTAAAGGCATGCACCACCACCATCTGGCTCATATGTATTTCTTATAAAAGAATTAAAAAATCATATATGAACACTTTTTAGGAGGAGGGATTTTAAAACCTGAAATTTTTTCCTCTTTTTTCTTTTATTTAAAACTACATAGCCAGACAGTGGTGGCACACGACTGTAATCCCAGCATTTGGGAGGCAGAGGCAGGCAGATCTTTGTGAGTTCAAGGCCAGCCTGGGCTACAGAGTGAGTTCCAGGAAAGGCACAAAGCTACACAGAGAAACCCTGTCTCAAAAAACAAAACAAAACAAAAACTACATCAAAGCTGGGTGTAGTAGCACAGGCCTTTAATCCCAGCACCAGAGGGTGGGGTGGGGGTGGGAATTGGTTGGATTTCAATCCCTGAGTTTGGACAAGCTCAGAGGTTGGCTAGATTTTGTGCTCAGGGATTGGTTGGTTTTCCTGCTCAGGGATTGGTTGATTTTGTGCTCACTTGGTCAGGGGCAGTGTGTTTCTCTGCCCCTAGTTCCAGAGCCAAACTGTGATTATTTGGTTCAGGTTCAGAGCCAAAGTATGTTTCTTTCACTGGCTCTGGTTTTAGGGCTAGGGTGTGTTTCTTTGGCTGGCCCATCTCAGCCAGCAGCTTTGAAGTTGTTTTGGATGCCGATATTGAGGAAACTGTAACAGGCATTCTGAGAGGCTGGATCACCTGAACTACTTGTCTTTATTGGTGTCTGGTCCTTATTTTCTGAAAACACATAAACTGTTTTTTGTTTTGTTTTGTTTTTTGAGACAGGGTTTCTCTGTGTAGCTTTGGAGCCTGTCCTGGAACTCATTCTGTAGACCAGGCTGGCCTCCAACTCACAGAGATCCACCTGCCTCTGCCTCCCAAATGCTGGGATTAAAGGTGTGTGCCACCACTGCCTGGCCTGAAAACACAAACTTTTGAAGGTAGCATGTAGCATATTTATCTGCATTAATGCAAGTATGGAATGTGCAGTGTGCACAATACAGCTAAAGATGATTTTTTGTTGTTTTATATTTGAGCAGGTAAATGGCATCTGTTAATTTTATAAGTTTGTTTGGACTATTTAAAACCAGACCTCTATCCATGCCATACGAAAGAATGGCATGTAATAATAAGTCATGAGCACTCTGTAGCCAACAAAATTTATCATGTCTCATCCAGTCTCAGAACTGTTACCATAGTAGAGGGATGAGCATATATGTCACCTGACCTGTAGTCTTCTTGCTTTCCTTTTTCATGTCTGTAGTCATGATTTTCAGGAGATCTCTCCCCCCAGTCAAATCTGATCTTTATTAATTTTGAAGAAATCCATAGCTTTTTGTTTCCTGTAGAAACAAAGGCATAACCTTGCCTCCAACACAACATATTTTCTGACTTCCATTTTGAAGTTAAGACATTTCTAAAATATATACTTTGTTTAATTTGGCAGTTTCCCTAATCTAATGTCTCTTGGCAGCTATTGTTCTTTTGTACATTAGCATTTACATATTCAAAGTCAACAGAGCACAATGCAGGATCCAGACACCCTGTGTATTTCCTATCTTTATGTGGCTTATTCCCCGCCCCCCCCCCCCAGAGCTGAGGACCGAACCCAGGGCCTTGTGCTTACTAGGCAAGTGCTCTACCACTGAGCTAAATACCCAACCCGGCTTATTCTTTTTATATTACTTTATTTTTTCTTTAAAGACTTTATTATTTTTAAACTATTTTTTTTTCTATGACTGTCTATACCCATTTTCTTTTCTTTCTTCAGCCCCTAAGCACATTTTTAAGTGTACTGTACCTTTTTAGAGGTTTTCTGTGTCTGGACCTGGCTTTACTAAGCTCCAGTAGCATTCTCTGACCACGTGAAACAAATGCTAAACTGTTTGATGGTGGCTAGGGCCTGCACTGCATGGCTTTGACTTATGACACTGGTGACTGGCTCTGCCCCTTTGGGTCTGCCAATGGTCCCAGCTGTATCTAAATGTTCTAGCTCTGGGAAGCTGCCGTGTCTCTGTGGTGGCAGGTGTTTCTATGTAGTCTCACATTGCAGAATAGCACATCAGCTGCTCATAGCAGGTCCTCTTAAATGAGCCGTGCCTCTGTACATCACATGCAGTGTAGATACCCCACATTGGGTACCATATGTGATTAGTCTTTTCC